>NC_052165.1:97142022-97225158 GCF_902713615.1 Scyliorhinus canicula
GTGCTAACCCGGGTCCCTGGCACTGTGAGGCAGCAGTGTTAACCCGGGTCCCTGGCTCTGTGAGACAGCAGTGCTAACCCGGGTCCCTGGCACTGTGAGGCAGCAGTGCTAACCCGGGTCCCTGGCACTGTGAGGCAGCAGTGTTAACCCGGGTCCCTGGCTCTGTGAGACAGCAGTGTTAACCCGGGTCCCTGGCACTGTGAGGCAGCAGTGTTAACCCGGGTCCCTGGCCCAGTGAGGCAGCAGTGTTAACCCGGGTCCCTGGCACTGTGAGACAGCAGTGTTAACCCGGGTCCCTGGCACTGTGAGACAGCAGTGCTAACCCATGTCCCTGGCACTGTGAGACAGCAGTGCTAACCCGGGTCCCTGTCACTGTGAGGCAGCAGTGCTAACCCGGGTCCCTGGCACTGAGAGGCAGCAGTGTTAACCCGGGTCCCTGGCACTGTGATACAGCAGTGTTAAACCGGGTCCCTGGCACTGTGAGACAGCAGTGTTAACCCGGGTCCCTGGCACTGTGAGGCAGCAGTGTTAACCCGGGTCCCTGGCACTGTGAGACAGCAGTGTTAACCTGGGTCCCAGGCGCTGTGAGACAGCAGTGCTAACCCGGGTCCCTGGCACTGTGAGACAGCAGTGCTAACCCGGGTCCCTGGCACTGTGAGGCAGCAGTGTTAACCCGGGTCCCTGGCACTGTGAGACAGCAGTGTTAACCCGGGTCCCTGGCACTGTGAGGCAGCAGTGTTAACCCGGGTCCCTGGCACTGTGAGACAGCAGTGCTAACCTGGGTCCCTGGCTCTGTGAGGCAGCAGTGCTAACCCGGGTCCCTGGCACTGTGAGGCAGCAGTGCTAACCCGGGTCCCTGGCACTGTGAGGCAGCAGTGTTAACCCGGGTCCCTGGCACTGTGAGGCAGCAGTGCTAACCCGGGTCCCTGGCACTGTGAGGCAGCAGTGTTAACCCAGGTCCCTGGCACTGTGAGGCAGCAGTGTTAACCCGGGTCCCTGGCACTGTGAGACAGCAGTGTTAACCCGGGCCCCTGGTACTGTGAGGCAGCAGTGTTAACCCGGGTCCCTGGCACTGTGAGGCAGCAGTGTTAACCCAGGTCGCTGTCTCTGTGAGGTAGCAGTGCTAACCCGGGTCCCTGGCACTGTGAGACAGCAGTGTTAACCCGGGTCCCTGGCACTGTGAGACAGCAGTGTTAACCCGGGTCCCTGGCACTGTGAGGCAGCAGTGTTAACCCGGGTCCCTGGCACTGTAAGGCAGCAGTGTTAACCCGGGTCCCTGGCGCTGTGAGGCAGCAGTGTTAACCCGGGTCCCTGGCACTGTAAGGCAGCAGTGTTAACCCGGGTCCCTGGCACTGTGAGGCAGCAGTGTTAACCCGGGTCCCTGGCACTGTAAGGCAGCAGTGTTAACCCGGGTCCCTGGCGCTGTGAGGCAGCAGTGTTAACCCGGGTCCCTGGCACTGTGAGGCAGCAGTGCTAACCCGGGTCCCTGGCACTGTGAGACAGCAGTGCTAACCCAGTTCCCTGGCACTGACGCAGCAGTGTTAACTCGGGTCCCTGGCACTGTGAGGCAGCAGTGTTAAACCGGTTCCCTGGCACTGTGAGGTAGCAGTGTTAACCCGGGTCCCTGGCACTGTGAGGCAGCAGTGCTAACCCAGTCCCTGGCACTGTGAGACAGCAGTGCTAACCCGGGACCCTGGCACTGTGAGACAGCAGTGCTAACCCGGGTCCATGGCACTGTGAGACAGCAGTGTTTACCCGGGTCCCTGGCACTGTGAGACAGTAGTGCTACCCCGGGTCCCTGGCACTGTGAGGCAGCAGTGTTAACCCGGGTCCCTGGCGCTGTGAGACAGCAGTGTTAACCTGGGTCCCTGGCACTGTGAGGCAGCAGTGCTAACCCGGGACCCTGGCACTGTGAGACAGCAGTGTTAACCCGGGTCCCTGGCACTGTGAGACAGCAGTGTTAACCCGGGTCCCTGGCACTGTGAGGTAGCATTGCTAACCCGGGTCCCTGGCACTGTGAGGCAGCAGTGTTAACCCGGGTCCCTGGCACTGTGAGACAGCAGTGTTAACCCGGGTCCCTGGCGCTGTGAGACAGCAGTGCTAACCCGGGTCCCTGGCACTGTGAGACAGCAGTGTTAACCCGGGTCCCTGGCACTGTGAGACAGCAGTGCTAACCCGGGTCCCTGGCACTGTGAGGCAGCAGTGCTAACCCGGGACCCTGGCACTGTGAGACAGCAGTGTTAACCCGGGTCCCTGGCACTGTGAGACAGCAGTGTTAACCCGGGTCCCTGGCGCTGTGAGGCAGCAGTGCTAACCCGGGACCCTGGCACTGTGAGGCAGCAGTGCTAACCCGGGTCCCTGGCACTGTGAGATAGCAGTGTTAACCCGGGTCCCTGGCACTGTGAGACAGCAGTGTTAACCCGGGTCCCTGGCACTGTGAGATAGCAGTGTTAACCCGGGTCCCTGGCACTGAGAGACAGCAGTGTTAACCCGGGTCCCTGGCACTGTGAGGCAGCAGTGCTAACCCGGGTCCCTGGCACTGTGAGACAGCAGTGTTAACCCGGGTCCCTGGCACTGTGAGATAGCAGTGTTAACCCGGGTCCCTGGCACTGTGAGGCAGCAGTGTTAACCCGGGACCCTGGCACTGTGAGACAGCAGTGCTAACCCGGGTCCCTGGCGCTGTGAGACAGCAGTGCTAACCCGGGTCCCTGGCACTGTGAGGCAGCAGTGTAAACCCGGGTCCCTGGCACTGTGAGACAGCAGTGTTAACCCGGGTCCCTGGCTCTGTGAGGCAGCAATGTTAACCCGGGTCCCTGGCACTGTGAGGCAGCAGTGTTAACCCGGGTCCCTGGCACTGTCTGGCAGCAGTGTTAACCCGGGTCCCTGGCACTGTGAGGCAGCAGTGTTAACCCGGGTCCCTGGCACTGTGAGGCAGCAGTGTTAACCCGGGTCCCTGGCACTGTCTGGCAGCAGTGTTAACCCGGGTCCCTGGCACTGTGAGGCAGCAGTGTTAACCCGGGTCCCTGGCTCTGTGAGGCAGCAGTGTTAACCCGGGTCCCTGGCACTGTGAGACAGCAGTGTTAACCCGGGTCCCTGGCGCTGTGAGACAGCAGTGTTAACCCGGGTCCCTGGCACTGTGAGGCAGCAGTGTTAACCCGGGTCCCTGGCACTGTGAGACAGCAGTGTTAACCCGGGTCCCTGGCTCTGTGAGACAGCAGTGCTAACCCGGGTCCCTGGCACTGTGAGACAGCAGTGCTAACCCGGATCCCTGGTCCTGTGAGGCAGCAGTATTAACCCGGGTCCCTGGCACTGTGAGGCAGCAGTGCTAACCCGGGTCCCTGGCACTGTGAGGTAGCAGTGCTAACCCGGGTCCCTGGCACTGTGAGACAGCAGTATTAACCCGGGTCCCTGGCACTGTGAGGCAGCAGTGCTAACCCGGGACCCTGGCACTGTGAGGCAGCAGTGCTAACCCGGGACCCTGGCACTGTGAGACAGCAGTGTTAACCTGGGTCCCTGGCACTGTGAGACAGCAGTGTTAACCCGGGTCCCTGGCGCTGTGAGGCAGCAGTGCTAACCCGGGACCCTGGCACTGTGAGGCAGCAGTGCTAACCCGGGTCCCTGGCACTGAGAGACAGCAGTGCTAATCCGGGTCCCTGGCACTGTGAGACAGCAGTGTTAACCCGGGTCCCTGGCACTGAGAGACAGCAGTGTTAACCTGGGTCCCTGGCACTGTGAGACAGCAGTGCTAACCCGGGTACCCTGGCACTGTGAGGCAGCAGTGTTAACCCGGGTCCCTGGCGCTGTGAGACAGCAGTGCTAACCCGGGACCCTGGCACTGTGAGGCAGCAGTGTTAACCCGGGTACCCTGGCACTGTGAGGACAGCAGTGTTAACCCGGGTCCCTGGCACTGTGAGACAGCAGTGCTAACCCGGGTCCCTGGCACTGTGAGACAGCAGTACTAACCCGGGTCCCTGGCTCTGTGAGGCAGCAGTGTTAACCCGGGTCCCTGGCACTGTGAGACAGCAGTGTTAACCCGGGTCCCTGGCACTGTGAGACAGCAGTGTTAACCCGGGTCCCTGGCACTGTGAGCTAGCAGTGTTAACCCGGGTCCCTGGCGCTGTGAGGCAGCAGTGCTAACCCGGGACCCTGGCACTGTGAGACAGCAGTGCTAACCCGGGTCCCTGGCACTGTGAGGCAGCAGTGTTAACCCGGGTCCCTGGCACTGTGAGACAGCAGTGCTAACCCGGGTCCCTTGCTGCTGTGAGGCAGCAGTGTTAACCCGGGTCCCTGGCACTGTGAGACAGCAGTGCTAACCCGGGTCCCTGGCACTGTGAGGCAGCAGTGTTAACCCGGGTCCCTGGCACTGTGAGACAGCAGTGTTAACCCGGGTCCCTGGCACTGTGAGACAGCAGTGTTAACCCGGGTCCCTGGCACTGTGAGGCAGCAGTGCTAACCCGGGTCCCTGGCACTGTGAGGCAGCAGTGTTAACCCGGGTCCCTGGCACTGTGAGGCAGCAGTGCTAACCCGGGTCCCTGGCTCTGTGAGGCAGCAGTGTTAACCCGGGTCCCTGGCGCTGTGAGGCAGCAGTGTTCACCCGGGTCCCTGGCACTGTGAGGCAGCAGTGCTAACCCGGGTCCCTGGCACTGTGAGGCAGCAGTGCTAACCCGGGCCCCTGGCATTGTGAGACAGCAGTGTTAACCAGGGTCCCTGGCACTGTGAGGCAGCAGTGTTAACCCGTGTCCCTGGCACTGTGAGGCAGCAGTGCTAACCCGGGTCCCTGGCACTGTGAGACAGCAGTGTTAACCCAGGTCCCTGGCACTGTGAGGCAGCAGTGTTAACCCGGGTCCCTGGCACTGTGAGGACAGCAGTGCTAACCCGGGTCCCTGGCACTGTGAGACAGCAGTGTTAACCCAGGTCCCTGGCACTGTGAGGCAGCAGTGTTAACCCGGGTCCCTGGCACTGTGAGGCAGCAGTGTTAACCCGGGTGCCTGGCACTGTGAGGCAGCAGTGCTAACCATTGTGCCACATCATAGATGTCCTGATACAAAATAAAGGGAGAGATGGACATGAGGCGATTGTACAGAGTGTCCTACCGGTTAGTATTTGGAGATTCCGGGACGTGCAGGGTTCAGACCAGCTTCGAAAACTTTGGCGATCGGTCGATTGAGAACAGGCCCATTCTGAGGGAAGCCCCTCCCCCTCCAGCTCCCCGTTCTGTCAAATGCCACATCCTGACGCAGGTGGCTGACTGTGCAAATTGGCTCCCACCCTGCAGCACAAACCTTTCATTCTTACTCGACTAACTGTGCATCGCAAAACCACGAGAATTGTGAGATGTATCGAAGAGTTAGATACAGAGTAAAGCTGCCTCTACACTGTCCCCATCAAACAGTCCCAGGACAGGTACAGCACGGGGTTAGATACAGAGTTAAGCTCCGTCTACACTGTGTCCCCATCAAACACTCCCAGGACAGGTACAACATGGGGTTAGATACAGAGTGAAGCTCCCTGTACACTGTCCCCATCAAACACTCCCAGGACAGGTACAGCACGGGGTTAGATACAGAGTAAAACTCCCTCTACACTGTCCCCATCAAACACTCCCAGGACAGGTACAGCACGGGGTTAGATACAGAGTAAAGCTCCCTCTACACTGTCCCCATCAAATACTCCCAGGGCAGCTACAGCACGGTGTTAGATACAGAGTAAAGCTCCCTCTACACTATCACCATCAAACACTCCCAGGACAGGTACAGCACGGGGTTAGATACAGAGTAAAGCTCCCTCTACACTGTCCCCATCAAACACTCCCAGGACAGGTACAGCACAGTGGTTGATACAGAGTAAAGCTCCCTCTACACTGTCCCCATCAAACACTCCCAGGACAGGAACAGCACGGGTTAGATACAGAGTAAAGCTCCCTCTACACTGTCCCCATCAAACACTCCCAGGACAGGTACAGCACGCGGTTAAATACAGAGTTAAGCTCCCTCTACACTGTCCCCATCAAACACTCCCAGGACAGGGACAGCACGGGTTTAGATATAGGGTAAAGCTCCCTCTACACCAGGGGTGGGCAAACTTTTCCGTGCAAGGGCCGCATTCAGAAATTCACAATTCACAAAGGGCCGCATAGTATATTAAGTAAAATAATTACTTCACCCGGTTATGATTCTGGGCGCCTCATATAGAACATAGAACAGTACAGCACAGAACAGGCCCTTCGGCCCTCGACGTTGTGCCAAGCAATGATCACCCTACTCAAGTCAACGTATCCACCCTATACCAGTAAGTAACCCAACAGCCCCCCGACCCATTAACCTTTAAAAAAAAAATTTTTTTTTTTTAAATTTTTTTTTTTTTTTAATGACTTGGAGGGCCGCAGAAATACCTTTGGCGGGCCGCATGCGGCCAGCGCGCCGTAGTTTGACCACCCCTGCTCTACACTGTCCCAATCAAACACTCCCAGGACAGGTACAGCACGGGGTTAGATACAGAGTTAAGCTCCGTCTACTGTGTCCCCATCAAACACTCCCAGGACAGGTACAACATGGGGTTAGATACAGAGTGAAGCTCCCTGTACACTGTCCCCATCAAACACTCCGTGGACAGGTACTGCACGGGGTTAGATACAGAGTAAAACTCCCTCTGCACTGTCCCCATCAAACACTCCCAGGACAGGTACAGCACGGGGTTAGATACAGAGTAAAGCTCCCTCTACACTGTCCCGATCAAACACTCCCAGGACAGGTGCAGCACGGGGTTAGATACAGAGTAAAGCTCCCTCTACACTATCCCCATCAAACACTCCCAGGACAGGTACAGCACGCGGTTAAATACAGAGTACAGCTCCCTCTACACTGACCCCATCAAACACTCCCAGGACAGGTACAGTACGGGGATAGATACAGAGTAAAGCTCCCTCTACACTGTCCCCATCAAACACTCCCAGGACAGGTACAGCACAGGGTTAGATACAGAGTAAAGTTCCCTCTACACTGTCCCCATCAAACACTCCCAGGACAGGTACAGCACGGGGTTAGATACAGAGTAAAGCTCCCTCTACACTGTCCCCATCAAACACTCCCAGGACAGGTACAGCACGCGGTTAAATACAGAGTACAGCTCCCTCTACACTGTCCCCATCAAACACTCCCAGGACAGGTACAGTACGGGGATAGATACAGAGTAAAGCTCCCTCTACACTGTCCCCATCAAACACTCCCAGGACAGGTACAGCACAGGGTTAGATACAGAGTAAAGTTCCCTCTACACTGTCCCCATCAAACACTCCCAGGACAGGTACAGCACGGGGTTAGATACAGAGTAAAGCTCCCTCTACACTGTCCCCATCAAACACTCCCAGGACAGGTACAGCACGGGGTTAGATACAGAGTAAAGTTCCCTCTACACTGTCCCCATCAAACACTCCCAGGACAGGGACAGCACAGGGTTAGATACAGAGTAAAGCTCCCTCTACACTGTCCCCATCAAACACTCCCAGGACAGGTACAGCACGGGGTTAGATACAGAGTAAAGCTCCCTCTACACTGTCCCCATCAAACACTCCCAGGACAGGTACAGCACGGGGTTAGATACAGAGTAAAGCTCCCTCTACACTGTCCCCATCAAACACTCCCAGGACAAGGTACAGCACGGGGTTAGATACAGAGTAAAGCTCCCTCTACACTGTCCCCATCAAACACTCCCAGGGTAGGTACAGCACGGAGTTAGATACAGAGTAAAGCTCCCTCTACACTGTCCCCATCAAACACTCCCAGGACAGGTACAGCACGGGGTTAGATACAGAGTAAAGCTCCCTCTACACTGTCTCGGTTTGACATGTGCTGCAATTGGTCACGGGATTTGACCACTTTATTGTCAGTGATCATCAGAACTGATGTATTTTATGTGGCTTGTGGTCTTCCTGTCCAATAAAAGCTGTCAACTTTCTAAATTGCGAGAGGTCAACAGCCTCTCCATGAACCTTACGGTCAGGGATTAGGAGTGGGCGTGCGGAACCACAGAAACTCAACCACAATTTACTCTCTCCTCAATGCTGCTTTCAGGTACGAATGGCCTGACATTGTAGCTGTCCTGGACAGTGTAGAGGGAGCTTTACTCTGTATCTAACCCCGTGCTGTACCTGTCCTGGGAATGTTTGATGGGGACAGTATAGAGGGAGCTTTACTCTGTATCTAACCCTGTGCTGTACCTGTCCTGGGAATGTTTGATGGGGAAAGTGTAGAGGGAGCTTTACTCTGTATCTAACCCCGTGCTGTACCTGTCTGGTAGTGTTTGAAGGGGAAAGTGTAGAGGGAGCTTTACTCTGTATCTAACCCCGTGCTGTACCTGTCCTGGGAGTATTTGATGGGGACAGTGCAGATGAAGCTCCCTCAGTACTGACCCTCTGACAGTGCGGCGCTCCCTCAGTACTGACCCTCTGACAGTGCAGCACTCCCTCAGTACTGACCCTCTGACAGTGCGGCACTCCCTCAGTACTGACCCTCTGACAGTGCGGCACTCCCTCAGTACTGACCCTCTGACAGTGCAGCACTCCCTCAGTACTGACCCTCTGACAGTGCGGCACTCCCTCAGTACTGACCCTCTGACAGTGCGGCATTCCCTCAGTACTGACCCTCTGACAGTGCGGCGCTCCCTCAGTACTGACCCTCTGACAGTGCAGGCACTCCCTCAGTACAGACCCTCTGACAGTGCGGCACTCCCTCAGTAGTGACCCTCTGACAGTGTGACGCTCCCTCAGTACTGACCCTCTGACAGTGCAGCACTCCCTCAGTACTGACCCTCTGACAGTGCGGCACTCCCTCAGTACTGACCCTCTGACAGTGCAGCACTCCCTCAGTACTGACCCTCTGACAGTGCAGCGCTCCCTCAGTACTGACCCTCTGACAGTGCGGCACTCCCTCAGTACTGACCCTTTGACAGTGCTTCACTCCCTCAGTACTGACCCTTTGACAGTGCAGCACTCCCTCAGTACTGACCCTCTGACAGTGCGGCACTCCCTCAGTACTGACCCTCTGACAGTGCAGCACTCCCTCAGTACTGACCCTCTGACAGTGCGGCACTCCCTCAGTACTGACCCTCTGACAGTGCAGCACTCCCTCAGTACTGACCCTCTGACAGTGCAGCACTCCCTCAGTACTGACACTCTGACAGTGCAGCACTCCCTCAGTACTGACCCTCTGACAGTGCGGCACTCCCTCAGTACTGACCCTCTGACAGTGCGGTACTCCCTCAGTACTGACCCTCTGACAGTGTGGCACTCCCTCAGTACTGACCCTCTGACAGTGCGGCACTCCCTCAGTACTGACCCTCTGACAGTGCGGCACTCCCTCAGTACTGACCCTCTGACAGTGCGACACTCCCTCAGTACTGACCCTCTGACAGTGCAGCACTCCCTCAGTACTGACCCTCTGACAGTGCGGCACTCCCTCAGTACTGACCCTCTGACAGTGCGGCACTCCCTCAGTACTGACCCTCTGACAGTGCGGCACTCCCTCAGTACTGACCCTCCCACAGTGCAGCACTCCCTCAGTACTGACCCTCTGACTGTGCAGCTCTCCCTCAGTACTGACCCTCTGACAGTGCGGCACTCCCTCAGTACTGACCCTCTGACAGTGCAGCGCTCCCTCAGTACTGACCCTCTGACTGTGCAGCTCTCCCTCAGTACTGAAACTCTGACAGTGCAGCACTCCCTCAGTACTGACCCTCTGACAGTGCGGCACTCCCTCAGTACTGACCCTCTGACAGTGCGGCACTCCCTCAGTACTTTTTTTTTTTTTTTAATTTTTTTTTTTTTAAATTTAGAGTACCCAATTAACTTTTTCCAATTAGGGGGCAATTTAGCGTGGCCAATCCACCTAACCTGCACATCTTTGGGTTGTGGGGGCGAAACCCACGCAAACACGGGGAGAATGTGCAAACTCCACACGGACAGTGACCCAGAGCCGGGATCGAACCTGGGACCTCAGCGCCGTGAGGCTGCAGGGCTAACCCTCTGCACCATCGTGCTGCCCTACACTCCCTCAGTACTGACCCTCTGACAGTGCAGCACTCCCTCAGTACTGACCCTCTGACAGTGCGGCACTCCCTCAGTACTGACCCTCTGACAGTGCGGCACTCCCTCAGTACTGACCCTCTGACAGTGCGGCACTCCCTCAGTACTGACCCTCTGACAGTGCGGCACTCCCTCAGCACTGACCCTCTGACAGTGCGCCACTCCCTCAGTACTGACCCTCTGACAGTGCGGCACTCCCTCAGTACTGACCCTCTGACAGTGCGGCACTCCCTCAGTACTGACCCTCTGACAGTGCGGCACTCCCTCAGTACTGACCCTCTGACAGTGCAGCACTCCCTCAGTACTGACCCTCTGACAGTGCAGCACTCCCTCAGTACTGACCCTCTGACAGTGCGGCACTCCCTCAGTACTGACCCTCTGACAGTGCGGCACTCCCTCAGTACTGACCCTCTGACAGTGCGGCACTCCCTCAGTACTGACCCTCTGACAGTGCGGCACTCCCTCAGTACTGACCCTCTGACAGTGCGGCACTCCCTCAGTACTGACCCTCTGACAGTGCGGCACTCCCTCAGTACTGACCCTCTGACAGTGCGGCACTCCCTCAGTACTGACCCTCTGACAGTGCGGCACTCCCTCAGTACTGACCCTATGGGGACTTCTGGTTGCAGCTATGCGGAGCTAAGCTGCGCGTTCGGCAGCTCCCGCTATTTAGAGACTTTTGGGCCGTTTCAAGGGCCCCAAACGGAGCTGTTTCTACGCATCCCGGTGGGGGAAGGTGCCTGGAAGAACTTGGCCCACACTATATGGTGCTCACCCGGAGTGGGACGAAGAAAGAAGCTGCAGTAACTCCCCAAAAAAATGGGGGAAGGAAAACAAAATGATGGCCGGCGCAACACCCGTGGACTGGTGGAAGTGGGCGCAGGAGCACCAGGCCTCGCTCCTACGTTGTTTTGCGGAGCTGAAGGCTGAGCTGCTGGACTCCATGAATGCAACTACGACCAAGCTGCTTGGCACCCAGGCGGCCCAGGAGGTGCCTATCCGGGAGTTGCAGCAGCAGGCCGCTGAGAGGGAGGAGGAGGCCGTGGTCCTCGTGGGGAAAGTGGAGTTGCACGAGGCACTTCACAAAAAGTGGCAAGACCGCTTGGAGGAGCTGGACGTTCGCACGAGGTGAAAGAATTTGAGGATCCTGGGCCTGGCGGAGTGGCTGGAGGGGTCGGATCTCGCGGCGTATGTGACCTCGATGTTGAGCTCGTTGATGGGAGCGGGGTCCTTCCATTTGTCCCTGGAGCTTGAGGGAGCTCACAGAGTGCTGGCCAGGAGGCCTAAGGCAAATGAACCCCCGCGGGCGGTGCTGGTGCGACTCAGCGACCGGGAGTGTGTGCTGCGCTGGGCCAAGAAAGAGAGGAGCAGTAAAGTGGGAGAATTCAGTGGTGCGAATCTACCAGGACTGGAGTGCGGAGGTGGCTAAGCGGCGGGCCGGGTTCAACCGGACGAAGGCGGTGCTTCATGCTAAGCAGGTCAGATTTGGAATGCTGCAGCCTGCGCGCCTGTGGGTGACATACAAGGACCGGCACAATTACTTCGAGTCCCCAGAGGAGGCGTGGGCCTTTGTACAGGCGGAGAAGCTGGACTCAAACTAGGGCCTGGGGACATACTTTGGCCGTCGTTGTTTCCGCTGTGGCTGTTTTGTTCCAACTGTTTCAACTTTTTTAACTTTGACATGTGTGTTATGTTTGCTGGTTTTCTGTTTGCTCTGTTTCCGGGTGGGTCTGTTTGTTGGGTATGGGTGTGGGGTAGGTGGGGAGTGTTGGGGGTTTGTGTTCTATATGTTCTCTTCTGTACGGGGCTGGGGGTTGGGGTGAAACTGGATTTTGGGGAACTGCGTCAGAAGGGTGGGGTGTGGCAGTGTGAAAGCGCGGGCTTTCCTCTGGATGTCTGCGCTGCGGGGCAGGGGGGTGGAGCTGGAGGTGGGGGCGTGGCCTCTACGGGTTTTCTTTCCCGCGCTGCAGCAATGCCAAGGAGGTGTGGCACGAGGGGGATGACCCTAAGCCGGGAGGGGATGGGTTTTGGCGGGAGCTGCCGGGGTCAGCAGAAGTCAGCTGACTCACGGAAGTACCATGGAGGGTGCGTCGCGGCTAGGAGGGGTCCTAGCCTGGGGGGGTGGGGGGGGATACCGGGTTGCTGCTGGAATGGCCAGGAAGGAGCTGGTGTGGGCCGGGGGGGTAGAGGAGAGGCGTTAGCGCCATGGGGAACGGGTCAGGCGGGGCGAGCTGGCCTGGGGCGAGCAGTCGATAAGCTATGGCTAGTCGGCGGGGGAGGGGGGCGGGTTGCCCTCTGATCTGGCTGATTACCTGGAACGTGAGGGGGCTGAATGGGCCGGTTAAGAGAACCAGGGTGTTCTCCCATCTAAGGGGGTTGAAGGTGGACGTGGCTATGCTCCAGGAGACCCACCTGAAGGTGGCGGACCAGGTTCGTCTGAGGAAGGGGTGGGTGGGACAGGTTTTTCACTCAGGATTGGACGCGAAGAACCGGGGGGTGGCGATTCTGGTGGGGAAGAGGGTGGCGTTCGAGGCAGCTGAGGTGGTGTCGGACAAGGAGGGCAGATATATTATGGTGAAGGGTAGGCTGCAGGGAGAGAAGGTGGTGCTGGTTAATGTATATGCCCCGAATTGGGATGATGCCGGCTTCATGAGGCGCTTGTTGGGCCGCATTCCGGACCTGGAGGCAGGGGGCCTGATCACGGGGGGAGACTTTAACACAGTGCTGGATCCCCCACTGGACCGGTCCAGTTGAAGGACGGGTAGGAGACCGGCGACGGCCAAAGTGCTGAGGGGATACATGGACCAGATGGGAGGGGTGAATCCCTGGAGGTTTGGGAGGCCGAGAGCGCGCGAGTATTCCTTTTTCTCCCATGTCCATAGGGTCTATTCCCGAATAGACTTTTTGTCCTGAGCAGGGGATTGATCCCGAGGGTGCAGGATGCCGAGTATTCGGCCATAGCGATTTCGGACCATGCCCCCCACTGGGTTGATCTGGAGATGGGGGAGGTGTGGGACCAGCGCCCGCTCTGGTGCCTGGATGTGGGGATGCTGGCTGATGAGGAGGTGTGTAAGAGGGTTCAGAGAAGCATTGAGGGGTATCTGGATACCAATGATACGGGGGAGGTCCGGGTGGGGGTCTGGGAGGCTCTGAAAGCAGTGATCCGGGGAGAGCTGATCTCCATCCGGGCCCATAGGGAAAGGAGGGAGAGGACGGAGAGGGAGAGACTGGTGGGGGAGCTTCTGGAGGTGGACAGGAGATATGCGGAGGCACCGGAGGAGGGGTTGCTGGGGGAACGGCGCAGTTTGCAGGCCAAATTTGACTTGTTGACCACCAGAAAGGCGGAGACACAGTGGAGGAGGTCGCAGGGCACGGTATACGAGTATGGGGAGAAGGCGAGCAGGATGTTGGCGCATCAGCTCCGCAGGCGAGATGCGGCTAGGGAAATTGGTGGAGTGACGGATAGGGGTGGGAATGTAGTGCAGAAGGGGACAGAAGTAAACGGGGTCTTTAGGGACTTCTACGAGGAACTGTACCGGTCAGAACCTCCGATGGGGAGAGGGGGGATGGAGAGCTTCATGAACAGGCTACGGTTCCCAAGGGTTCAAGAGAGGCTGGTAGAGGGGCTGGGGGCGCCGATAGAGTTGGAGGAGCTAGTCAGGGGGATCAGACAAATGCAGTCAGGTAAGGCCCCGGGGCCGGACGGGTTCCCGGTGGAATTTTACAAAAAATATGCGGATCTGGTGGGTCCCCTGCTGGTGCGAACTTTCAATGAGGCGTGGGAGGGGGGGGCTTTGCCCCCAACGATGTCGCGGGCACTGATCTCTTTGATTCTAAAACGGGATAAGGACCCCTTGCAGTGCGGATCATACAGGCCTATCTCGCTCCTCGATGTTGACGCTAAGTTGCTGGCGAAGATCCTGGCTACCAGGATAGAGGATTGTGTGCCAGAGGTAATTCATGAAGATCAGACAGGATTTGTCAAGGGGCGGCAGCTCAACACGAATGTGCGGAGACTGCTCAATGTTATCATGATGCCGGCAGTGGAGGGGGAGGCGGAGATAGTGGTGGCGCTGGACGCAGAGAAAGCGTTTGATAGAGTTGAGTGGGGGTACCTGTGGGAGGTGCTGGAGAGGTTTGGATTTGGGGAGGGATTCATCAAATGGGTGAGGCTGCTCTACGCGGCTCCGAAGGCGAGTGTAGATGGAAGGAGATCGGAGTACTTCAGGCTGTACCGTGGGACCAGGCAGGGGTGTCCCCTGTCCCCCCTGCTCTTTGCACTGGCGATTGAACCTTTGGCTATGGCGTTGAGGGAGTCAGTGAGATGGAGGGGTCTGGTGCGGGGGGGGGGGGAGCACCGGGTATCGCTGTATGTGGACGACCTGCTGTTATATGTGGCGGATCCAGAAGGGGGAATGCCGGGGGTGATGGAGCTGTTAGCGGAATTTGGGGGCTTCTCGGGCTATAAGCTGAACTTAGGAAAGAGCGAGGTATTTGTAGTGCACCCGGGAGATCAGGAGGAGGGAATTGGGAGGCTCCCCTTCAGGAGGGCAGTGAAGAGTTTCAGGTACCTGGGGGTGCAGGTGGCCAGGAGTTGGGGGACTCTCCATAAGCTTAACTTCACTAGACTAGTGGAACAGATGGAGGAGGAATTTAAAAGGTGGGACATGGTGCCGCTATCGCTGGCGGGCAGAGTGCAATCCGTCAAAATGACAGTTCTCCCAAGGTTCTTGTTCCTCTTCCAGTGCTTGCCCATCTTTATCCCTAGGGTCTTTTTTAAAAAGGGTGACCAGCAGCATCATGGGATTTGTTTTGGCGCATGGGACCCCGAGGGTGAAGAGGGTCTTCTTGGAGCGGAGTAGGGATGGGGGGGGGGGCTGGCGTTGCCCAACCTCTCGGGGTACTACTGGGCGGCCAACGTGTCGATGGTGCGTAAGTGGGTGATGGAGGGGGAGGGGGCAGCATGGAAACGGATGGAGAGAGCGTCCTGTGGGGATACGAGCCTGGGGGCCCTGGTAACGGCGCCGTGGCCGCTCCCTCCTACGAGGTATACCACGAGTCCGGTGGTGGCGGCTACCCTCAAGATTTGGGGGCAGTGGAGGCGACATAGGGGGGAAGTGGGGGGCTCGATGGAGGCTCCGTTGAGGGGGAACCATAGGTTCGTCCCGGGGAACATGGATGGGAGATTTCAGGGATGGTACAGAGCGGGCATTAGACAGCTGAGGAACCTGTTTATTGATGGGAGGTTTGCGAGCCTGGGGGAGTTGGAGGAGAAATTTGGGCTCCCTCTGGGAAACATGTTTAGATATCTGCAGGTAAAGGCATTTGCTAGACAGCAGGTGGAGGGATTCCCTGCGCTCCCCGCGAGGGGGGTGAGTGACAGGGTGCTCTCGGGGGTCTGGGTCGGGGAGGGGAAGATATCCGATATCTACAAGCTTATACAGGAGGTCAGTAGAGGAGCTGAAAGCTAAGTGGGAGGTGGAACTGGGGGAACAGATCGAAGACGGGACATGGGCTGATGCCCTGGAGAGGGTTAATTCTTCCTCCCCGTGTGCGCGGCTTAGCCTCATCCAATTCAAGGTGCTGCACCGGGCCCACATGACTGGGACGAGGATGAGTAGGTTCTTTGGGGGTGAAGACAGGTGTGTCAGGTGCTCGGGGAGTCCAGCGAACCATGCCCATATGTTCTGGGCATGCCCGGCATTGGAGGAGTTCTGGAAGGGGGTGGCGAGGACGGTGTCGAGGGTGGTGGGATTCAGGGTCAAGCCAGGATGGGGACTCGCGATTTTTGGGGTTGGGGTGGAGCCGGGAGTGCAGGAGGCGAAAGAGGCCGGTGTGCTGGCCTTTGCGTCCCTAGTAGCCCGGCGGAGGATCTTGCTACAATGGAAGGATGCGAGGCCCCCAAGCGTGGAGACCTGGATCAATGACATGGCGGGTTTCATTAAGCTAGAGAAGGTCAAATTCGCCCTGAGAGGGTCGGTACAAGGGTTCTTTAGGTGGTGGCAACCTTTCCTCGACTTTCTGGCTCAACGATAGGCTACAGGGACAGTAGCAGCAGCAACCCGGGGGGGGGGGGGGGGGGGGGGGGGGGGGGGGGGGGGACGTTGATTATGTTAGCTTATTTTATTTAAATTTGATTTATTTAATTTAAATTTATGGTTAAGTTCTCTTGTTGGGGGGGGGGTGGTGGGGGGAGTGTGATACATGTGATGTTACGGTATGGGGGGAATTGTGGGTGTAATGGGGCTGTTAGTTGCATATTACTGCTTGTTGCTATACTTGTTGTTATATTTTTATATTTTCTGTAAAAAATTCCAATAAAAAATTTTTTTTTTTAAAGTACTGACCCTCTGACAGTGCAGCACTCCCTCAGTACTGACCCTCTGACAGTGCAGCACTCCCTCAGTACTGACCCTCTGACAGTGCAGCACTCCCTCAGTACTGACCCTCTGACAGTGCGGCACTCCCTCAGTACTGACCCTCTGACAGTGCGGCACTCCCTCAGTACTGACTCTCTGACAGTGCAGCACTCCCTCAGTACTGACCCTCTGACAGTGCAGCACTCCCTCAGTACTGACCCTCTGACAGTGCGGCACTCCCTCAGTACTGACCCTCTGACAGTGCGGCACTCCCTCAGTACTGACCCTCTGACAGTGCGGCACTCCCTCAGTACTGACCCTCTGACAGTGCAGCGCTCCCTCAGTACTGACCCTCTGACAGTGCGGCGCTCCCTCAGTACTGACCCTCTGACAGTGCGGCACTCCCTCAGTACTGACCCTCTGACAGTGCGGCACTTCCTCAGTACTGACCCTCTGACGGTGCGGCACTCCCTCAGCACTGACCCTCTGACAGTGCAGCACTCCCTCAGCACTGACCCTCTGACAGTGCGGCACTCCCTCAGCATTGACCCTCTGACAGTGCAGCACTCCTCAAGCACTGACCTTCTGACAGTGCGGCACTCCCTCAGTACTGACCCTCTGACAGTGTGGCACTCCCTCAGTACTGACCCTCTGACAGTGCAGTGCTCCCTCAGTACTGACCCTCTGACAGCGCGGGGCTCCCTCAGTACTGACCCTCTGACAGTGCGGCGCTCCCTCAGTACTGACCTTCTGACAGTGCGGCACACCCTCAGTACTGACCCTCTGACAGTGCAGCTCTCCCTCAGTACTGACCCTCTGACAGTGCACCTCTCCTTCAGTACTGACCCTCTGACAGCGCGGCACTCCCTCAGTACTGACCCTCTGACAGTGCGGCACTCCCTCAGTACTGACCCTCTGACAGTGCAGCACTCCCTCAGTACTGACCCTCTGACAGTGCGGTGCTCCCTCAGTACTGACCCTCTGACAGTGCGGCACTCCCTCAGTACTGACCCTCTGACAGTGCGGCACTCCCTCAGTACTGACCCTCTGACAGTGCGGCACTTTCTCAGTGTTGTGGCATTTCACTGGTTGTTATTCAACCCTAGCGTACTTCATTCTCCACTGACCAGACGACACTTAAGTTGAAATTCAGTTTAAACCTTTATTGCAAGTTACAGCAAGTGAGCCGAGCTCTCACTAGATGACGTGCCAGCTCCCTGAGCATAGATAATACAGGTCAATTATCTGAAGTAGTTAGATATACCCAATCAGAAGAATATATTTGTTTAAAAATTAACTACGTCCATTCGCAATTAAGAATTATGATTACATGATGAGTATAGTTACCAATATGAGTATAGCTACCAATCATAATTAAGGCACTTACACAATGTTAAATGTTCGAGGCATATAGGTTCCTCTTGCTACCTGCAAGCTCCCAGACAGTTAGTAGATTCAGTATCCGCCTGAGCTCGAGCCCCCAGACTCCCTTCCATTGTCCCGTGTTCTATGATGATCACATGAGCGGAACTGCCTGGTACCGATCAACTTTATGTTGACAGTGTAGAAGTCAACTGTTTCCTAACACACCTAATAGGTAAAAGATAGCTATTTAGCCCCAGTTTTACCCATTTTAAATTAAGCATTTCAACAGTCTCTTAACCTCAGGTCATCTCAAAACATTCAGCTTACAAAACAGCATAACACAGCATAATTCACTTTACTACACAAAAGCAGTAGAGATTAAAACAAACACTTTAACTGAACTAATTAATACATTTTCCAAGACAGTGTCCAAGGATAAGGCAGGCTCTATGCCAACGACAAAGTAACATGAAGGCTCTATTGTTATAACAGCTAAGTCAGCAAAAGACCAGTTTGAACTGGCCTTGATAACAGCACATTACCTCATTCTTTAACATACACAAGTATGCAGACACGAAACAATTAGAACTAATGTTGCATATTAAAGATGGACAGCTTGCCATCAAATCATTTGCGTTTGAGTCTAACCCAAAACCAATTAGGATTATATTGGGGTGTGATTAGATGGCTCAATACGAATATGAAACAGTTTAGCTGTAAAGTTTCATTCGGCCATTTTTAGCTGGGGCTGGAGCTGGATCATTAACTGGATTTCCCTCTCTCTCTCTTTTTCATGAATCATCTATACTTTGATCTGAACTATTCACCGTCTCCCTGTATTCGTATTTCATTTTCAGACTTTGACTTTTAAAGTTATTACGAGCTGTCTGTCTAAGCAAGAAGATCATTTCTGTGATTCTTTGAAAGTTTCAAATTGCCTGCGAATTGCCTTTTAAAGGACTTTCAAATTGTAATCAATAAAAGACAAATAAACAATTCGTATTTGCACCTGAGAAGTTTTAACTTAAATTTCTACTGAGTTCTAGTAATCACAAAGTGCTACTCAAACCGAATGGTAGATCTATCAACTGATTAAGTATCCGCCTGAGCTCGAGCCCCCAAACTCCCTTCCATTGTCCTGTGTTCTATGATGATCACATGAGCGGAACTGCCTGGTACCGATCAACTTTGTGTGTACAGGCATCCTTGCCTCGGTTACAAGTTCTTGGGAGTTTTATCTGTTGCCATAACAATGACCTGAGATTATCTAACTCCAGAACCTTCTATGTCTCTGCAAGCAGGAGCTGATGTGAGCCCTTGGGTTTTAATTTAAACCTAGTATATAGGTTTATACCTAAATCTACCTCTTCGATCAGTACTGACCCTCCGACAATGCAGCCCATTTGTGTCTTCAAGCGGACCTTGACAAGTGGTATTGCTCACATGTATCAGAGAGATTTTCTGGCTGGAGTCATACCCGGCACAAAGGAAGATGGTTGTGGTGGTTGGAGGCCAATCATCTCAGCTCCAGGACCTCACTGCAGGAGATTCCTCAGGGTCGTGTCCTCGGCCCAACCATCTCCAGCTGCTTCATCAATGACCTCCCTTCCATCAGAAGGTCAGAAGTGGGGATGTTTGTGGATAACTGCACAATGTTCAGCACCATTCACCCTCAGATAATGAAGCCGTCCATGTCCAAATGCAGCAAGACCTGGACAATATCCAGGCTTGGGGCTGACAAGTGGAAAGTTCCATTTGCGCCACACAAGCCCCAGGCAATGACCATCTCCTACAAGAGAGGATCTAACCATCGCCCCTTGACATTCAATGGCATTACCATCGCTGAATCCCCCACACTCAACATCCTGGGGTTACCATTGATCAGAAACTGAACTGGACCCAGCCACATTAATACTGTGGCTACCAGGGCAGGTCAGAGGCTGGGAATCCTGCGGAGAGTAACTCACCTCCTAACGCCCCCCCCCCCCCCCCCCCAAAGCCTGTCCATCTACAAGGACACACGTCAGCAGTGTGATGGGATAGTCTCCACTTGCCTGGATGAGTGGCGGCTCCAACAACACTCGAGAAGCTCAACACCATCCAGGACAAAGCAGCCCCGCTCGATCGACACCCCACCCCACAGACATTCACTCCCTCCACCACCGACACACAGCAGCAGCCGTGTGTTTAGTAGATTACTACCAAGAATGGGCAGGTGGGTTGTCTTATGAGGAAAGAATGGAGAGTTTAGGTTTATATCTGCTGGAATTCAGGAGAGTGAGAGGCGACTTGATCGAAACCGTTAAGATCCCGAGAGGATATGGACAGGGTGGATGTGGAGAGGATGTTTCCTCTTGTGGGAGAATCTAGAAGCAGGGGGTCGCTGTTTAAAAACAGAAGGCGTTTACCCATTTGAGACTGGGGTGTGGAGAATGTTCACCTCTCCAACGATAGTGTAAGGGCCCTTCTGTTTGTTCCTGTCTATTCCATCCGTTTCTCCTCTCTCTTATTTCTGTTGTTACATTTTTGATCCATGGATGATTAATGGGCGTGTGACTTTAATGTAACCTGTATCTTTAAACAAAGAAGCAGCCTGTACACGGCCTTCAATTCAGACAAGCAGAAGTCTGGGCTGTTTTAGACTGGCATCAGCGATGACTCGCTTTGATTAACTTGGCTGGTGACTAACGAATGGGTCCAGGAGGCTGTGATCTGCCCGGTAACAGGCAGTGATTCGATCTGTTGACACTGAAATGGCGCAGAGAACCTGGGGATGTTTCAGTTTCACTTTTGCAGCTAAGAGAGACAATCCCTTCCCCCCCCCCCCCCCCCCCCCACCACCCCCCACCCCCCACTCTGCTTTCCTCCAGGAAGTCGGTATTTTCAGAACTGTGGAGATGAATCTGTTTGCAGAAGAAACATTACAGGCCGTGCAGGATAGGTTCAGAATCCGAGAATTGTCGCCCGAAAAGGCTGTGGGGAGGAGGCCTCCCATGGAAGAGCTGAGGGTAAGATGTACCGCTGAACTGCAAAGAAGATCATTATGAATGTAGGCCAGAGAATGTAAACTACACTCATACTGTGAGGAAGGTGCATGGAGCCCTCATCATCCAAAGCAAGGACTCTGACCTTTTTAACCTTAAACCTTATTATTTTTCACCCCACTCCACCCCTCTGTGTTTGTCTGTCTTGTGTGCGTGGATCGAGGGAGGGGCTGTTAAAGGAGGTAGTGCTTGTTACCCAGCTGGTTCATCTTTATCCCGGTTATAAGTAAACAGTAAATGTGTTTCAACTTACAAATCTGGTGACTAATTATTGGGCAGCCAAGCGCCAAAGATTTTGGGTACCTTTAGAGAAACTATTGGTTAATTCACTTGTGTTGTGCCTCCGGGGACTGTGGGGCTGGGATTGACCAGACACTAACCGAGTGTGCCATAATAGTGAAGAGACTCCAGACGTTTCTTCCTCACAAGGCAGTGGAAGCCGTGACTGTGAATATTTTTCTGGCTGAGCTGGATAGATTCTCCATTAACGAGAGGGGGGGAGGAGTTATCGGGGGGGTCAGGCAGAAATGTGGGGTCAAGGTTACAATCAGGTCACACACGGTCTTGTTGAATGGGGGCACAGGACTCAACAGGCCGAGTGGCCTCCTCCTGCTCCGCATGTTTGAGTGCATGACTCCTCCAACCGCAGCGCCCACGACCTCTACCCTCGAGAAGGACATGGGGCAGCAGGTACATGGGGAATGCCGCTTGACTAAAAGTCCCCCTCCAACCCTCAAACACTCCTGACTTGGAAATAGATCTGCCGTCCCTTCACTGTCGCTGGGTCGTTAACAGGGGTCCCTGACGGAGAGACTCACTCTTTAACAGGGGTCCCTGACGGAGAGACTCCCTCATTAACAGGGGTCCCTGACGGAGAGACTCCCTCTTTAACAGGGGTCCCTGACGGAGAGACTCCCTCTTTAACAGGGGTCCCAGACGAGAGATTCCCTCTTTAACAGGGGTCCCTGACGGAGAGACTCCCTCTTTAACAGGGGTCCCTGACGGAGAGACTCCCTCTTTAACAGGGGTCCCTGACGGAGAGACTCCCTCTTTAACAGGGGTCCCTGACGGAGAGACTTCCTCTTTAACAGGGGTCCCTGACGGAGAGACTCCCTCTTTAACAGGGGTCCCTGACGGAGAGACTCCCTCTTTAACAGGGGTCCCTGACGGAGAGACTCCCTCTTTAACAGGGGTCCCTGACGGAGAGACTCCCTCTTTAACAGGGGTCCCTGACGGAGAGACTCCCTCTTTAACAGGGGTCCCTGACGGAGAGACTTCCCTCTTTAACAGGGGTCCCTGACGGAGAGACTCCCTCTTTAACAGGGGTCCCTGACGGAGAGACTCCCTCTTTAACAGGGGTCCCTGACGGAGAGACTCCCTCTTTAACAGGGGTCCCTGACGGAGAGACTCCCTCTTTAACAGGGGTCCCTGACGGAGAGACTCCCTCTTTAACAGGGGTCCCTGACGGAGAGACTCCCTCTTTAACAGGGGTCCCTGACGGAGAGACTCCCTCTTTAACAGGGGTCCCTGACGGAGAGACTCCCTCTTTAACAGGGGTCCCTGACGGAGAGACTCCCTCTTTAACAGGGGTCCCTGACGGAGAGACTCCCTCTTTAACAGGGGTCCCTGACGGAGAGACTCCCTCTTTAACAGGGGTCCCTGACGGAGAGACTCCCTCTGGAAAGGTGACCGTGATGGGGACTAATCGCAGCAATGTGTAACGTCGACAGGACACATTGCAGCAACTCCCCACCCCACAATCTAAGATAAGGGAAACAGATGCTTAGGAAACAGCAAGAGGCAATTTAATGCAGCAGGGAGCAAACCACAGCTGATACAATAGGCCAATATTGTCAGCGAGCAGAAAATGGATTGGCAAGGTTACAAAATGTAGTCTTGTGACGAGAGTGAGAGACAACTTTGGAGAAGGTTTTGCTTATTCCGAGAACATTCTTACAGGAACAAGTGAGTATTTTTCACCCCACACTGGGACAGAATTGCAATGCAGCGCACCAACTCCATCACTCAATTTTAGTCCTGACATTTGATTTGAAGTTTAACCACCTTCACTGTCCAGTACTGACACCTGGTGGCATCAGCAAATACTGCCACAAATTCAAGCCATTGTGGATAGATGCTTCCTCTACACTCTCCAAATCAACACTCCCAACACAGGAACAGCACGGGGTTAGATACAGAGTAAAGCTCCCTCTACACTGTCCCCATCAAACACTCCCAGGACAGGGACAGCACGGGGTTAGATACAGAGTAAAGCTCCCTCTACACTGTCCCCATCAAACACTCCCAGGACAGGTACAGCACGGGGTTAGCTACAGAGTAAAGCTCCCTCTACACTGTCCCCATCAAACACTCCCAGGACAGGGACAGCACGGGGTTAGATACAGAGTAAAGCTCCCTCTACACTGTCCCCATCAAACACTCCCAGGACAGGTACAGCACAGGGTTAGATACAGAGTAAAGCTCCCTCTACACTGTCCCCATCAAACACTCCCAGGACAGGTACAGCACAGGGTTAGATACAGAGTAAAGCTCCCTCTACACTGTCCCCATCAAACACTCCCAGGACAGGTACAGCACGGGGTTAGATACAGAGTAAAGCTCCCTCTACACTGTCCCCATCAAACACTCCCAGGACAGGTACAGCACAGGGTTAGATACAGAGTAAAGCTCCCTCTACACTGTCCCCATCAAACACTCCCAGGACAGGTACAGCACAGGGTTAGATACAGAGTAAAGCTCCCTCTACACTGTCCCCATCAAACACTCCCAGGGCAGGTACAGCACGGGGTTAGATAGAGTAAAGCTCCCTCTACACTGTCCCCATCAATCACTCCCAGGACAAGTACAGCATGGCATTAGATATCATGGCTGTGTTGTAATTCACCGACTGATCACTAGGAGTCTCACTAATATATAAGTGAATTTTAGAGCCAGGTGACCCCTCAGAGTGGCTGGAGGAAGCTGAAGAGAGGTTGCTGGTACAAGTTCATACTTTTATTCAGCGGTTGTATATAGTTTACCCACATTAATGTTAATAAATTGTTGATGAGCCTTCCGGTGGCAGCCATGGTGTGAATGGTCGCACATTTGGTGGCTCCCGCTCATGGTGGACGTTTTGGACCTTTTTGGAGATTGTAAAAGGTGCAGGAGGGGTGGAAGCAGAGAGTTTCCCACCGTTGTATGGATTTGTGGACCAGAAGTGGTTAAAAACAACGGTCGAAAGTTGGTGTGGTCCCTGCGACACAGGGGAAGATGGCGGAGGATCAGGGTCCGATCCTGCCGGCCCAGTGGCCGATGGATCAGCTAGTGGGCTTCCTCCATGAGGAATTTGCCCAGCAGAGGAAGGAGAACCTGGCCAGGGTGATGGACCTGATAAAGGCGGGGACCGACCACATGGTGATGAGGACCCAGGGCCAGGCGATCCAGAAGGTGGAGGAGGTGGTGGGGGATCATGAGGAGCAGCTAGCCTCGATAGCTGCGGAGATGGGGTTGATGTGAGATCAACAAAGGAGTCTGCAGGAGAAGGTAGAAGATCTGAAGAATAGATCGCGCAGGCGGATCGTCCGGATCGTCGGCCTGCCGGAGAGCAGTGAGGGAGCGGAGGCGGATCGTCCGGATCGTCGGCCTGCCAGAGAGCAGTGAGGGAGCGCAGGCGGATCGTCCGGATCGTCGGCCTGCCAGAGAGCAGTGAGGGAGCGCAGGCAGATCGTCCGGATCGTCGGCCTGCCAGAGAGCAGTGAGGGAGCGCAGGCGGATCGTCCGGATCGTCGGCCTGCCGGAGAGCAGTGAGGGAGCGCAGGCGGATCGTCCGGATCGTCGGCCTGCCGGAGAGCAGTGAGGGAGCGCAGGCGGATCGTCCGGATCGTCGGCCTGCCGGAGAGCAGTGAGGGAGCACAGGCGGATCGTCCGGATCGTCGGCCTGCCAGAGAGCAGTGAGGAAGCGGAGGCGGATCGTCCGGATCGTCGGCCTGCCGGAGAGCAGTGAGGGAGTGGAGGCGGATCGTCCGGATCGTCGGCCTGCCGGAGAACAGTGAGGAAGCGGAGGCGGATCGTCCGGATCGTCGGCCTGCCGGAGAGCAGTGAGGGAGCGGAGGCGGATCGTCCGGATCGTCGGCCTGCCGGAGAGCAGTGAGGGAGCGGAGGCGGATCGTCCGGATCGTCGGCCTGCCGGAGAACAGTGAGGGAGCGCAGGTGGATCGTCCGGATCGTCGGCCTGCCGGAGAGCAGTGGGGGAGCGCAGGCGGATCGTCCGGATCGTCGGCCTGCCGGAGAGCAGTGAGGGAGCGGAGGCGGATCGTCCGGATCGTCAGCCTGCCGGAGAGCAGTGAGGGAGCGGAGGCGGATCGTCCGGATCGTCGGCCTGCCGGAGAGCAGTGAGGAAGCGGAGGCGGATCGTCCGGATCGTCGGCCTGCCGGAGAGCAGTGAGGGAGCGGAGGCGGATCGTCCGGATCGTCGGCCTGCCGGAGAACAGTGAGGGAGCGCAGGCGGATCGTTCGGATCGTCGGCCTGCCGGAGAGCAGTGAGGGAGCGGAGGCGGATCGTCCGGATCGTCGGCCTGCCGGAGAGCAGTGAGGGAGCGCAGGCGGATCGTCCGGATCGTCGGCATGCCGGAGAGCAGTGAGGGAGCGGAGGCGGATCGTCCGGATCGTCAGCCTGCCAGAGAGCAGTGAGGGAGCGGAGGCGGATCGTCCGGATCGTCGGCCTGCCGGAGAGCAGTGAGGGAGCGCAGGCGGATCGTCGACCTGCCGGAGAGCACTGAGGGAGCGGAGGCCGGCGTTTATGTGGCGCGGATGTTCGAGAAGCGACTGGGTGAAGCGGCATTTGCTCGGCCCGTGGAGGTGGACTGGGGGCACAGGGTGCTGATGAGGACGTCACAAGGGAATGAGCCGCCGAGGGCGATGGTGGTTCTTGGCTAAGGAGCGGATTTTGAAGTGGGCCAGGCAGACGATGTGCTGTACATGGGAAGGCAGTGAACTGCATGTCTATCAGGACCTGTGTGCAGAGCTGGTCATGAAGAGGGCAAGTTTCAACAAGGTGAAGGCGGCCCTCTTTGAGAAGGGGGTGAAGTTCGGCACGTTATACCCAGCATGCTTGTGGGTAACCTATGAAGGCCGGGATCTCTACTTTGCTTCGCCAGGGGAGGAGATGGAGTTTGTTCGAGACAATGGACTGGCAGGAGAAGGACATTGAACTCTGGAGGAGATATTCCCGTTCTGTATTTTTGTGGTTGCACGAACCACCTTTGCACTGGGTTAGGGGCAGTTCTGGGTTTGTTTTGTTCTTGATGGGGGATGATGGGTTGCTCTTTTCTTGACCTCGAGAATAGAGGATTCTGTGCCAGGGGGTGATAGGGGAGGACCAGACGGGGTTTGCTCAGGGGGGAGGCATTCAGTGGCGAACATTAGAAAGCTGCTAAATGTGATTACCCTCCAAGAGAAGGGAGGTGGTCGCTATGGATGCGGAGAAGGCCTTTGATCGAGTGGAGTGGGTGTATTTGAGGCAGGTCCTGGGGCGGTTTGGGTTTGAGCAGGGTTTTGCAGACTGGGTTTGGTTACTGTACCTGTCACCGGTGGCTCGTGTACGGACGAATCGAGTGAGCTCGGAGTATTTTGGGCTGTACCAGGGGACGAGACAGGAGTGTCCACTCTCCCCACTGTTGTTTGCCTTTGCCACCGAGCCATTGGTGATGCATCAAAGGGCTAGAAGGGGATATTCCGGGGGGGGGGGGGAGCATAGGGTCTCGTTATACGCGGGTGACCTACTTTTGTATATTTCTGACCCGCTAGGGGGTCTGGAGGCATTATGGGGATCCGAGAGGAATTTAACCGGTTTCCGGGGTATAAATTGAGTATGGATAAAAGTGAGGTCTTTCCAATCCAGGCGAGGGGGGAGGAGAGGAGATTGGGGGGGATTCCATTCAAAGTGGTGGGAGGGAGCTTTCGGTATTTGGCCATTCTGGTGGCTTGGGAGCGGGAGCAGCTACACCATCTGAATCTGGCTGGGTCGGTGGAGCAGATGAAGAAGGAGTTCAGAAGGTGGGATATGCTCCCGTTGTCACTGGCGGGGAAGGTACAGACGGTGAAGAAGTTGACGGTCCTCCCGAGGTTCTTGTTTATATTTCAATGCCTGCCTATTTTTATCTCCAAGGCTTTCTCAAAGAGGGTGAATGTGGTGATCTCTAGGCAGGTAAGACCCTGCGGGGAAGGTTTAACCCGGCGGGGAAGACGGTGCGGCTGGAGTGGGCTCGAGGGTTAGGGGTGGTCTCCACCCAATTTTATAAACTATTATTGGGCGGCGAACATAGCGATGGTCAGGAAGTGGGTAGTGGGGGAGGGGTTGGTGTGGGAGCGGGTAGGGGCGGCCTCACGTAGGGGCACAAGTTATGGGGCACTGGTAACGGCACCTCTGCCGTTCTCGCCAGGCCAGAGGTCCACAAGCCCAGTGGTAGTGGCTGCCTTGAGGGTGTGGAGCAGTGGCGGAAACATATGGGAGTGGAGGGAACATCGATATGGACACCTCCGGTTTGCACTGGGGGGAGGGGGGGGGGGGGGGGGGGGGGTTTCAGAGGTGGCCGCTGGCCGGGATCGAGCGGTTTGGGGACCTATTTTTCGACGGCAGCTCTCTGTGCTTGGAGGATTAGGAGGAGGAGTTTGAGCTTCCCGGTGGGAATGGGTTCCACCACTTGCAGGTGAAGGGCTTTGTACGGAGGCAGGTACCAACCTTTCGGCACCTACCGCCCCAGGGGATACAGGGCAAGGTGGTGTGAGAACGGGGGTGGGGGACGGGATGGTATCGGAAATTTATTAAGAGCTGATGGAATGGCAGGGATAGGGGAGGTGAAGTGAAACTGGGAAGAAGAACTGGGCTGGGAATTAGGCGGGATTATGGGTGGATGCTCGGAGGAGAGTCAACATGTGAATGCGTCTCTAATTCACTTGTCTCTCAGTCCGGAGGAAACAGTCTCAAACACGTTCGTACTTCAGAATATTCTTTATTGCGATCGGGGCAGCTCTCTAGGTATTCGGGAGAACCACCTCGGAGAGTGCCAAAGTTGGAGAGTGCCAAAGGTGGAGAGTGCCAAAGTTGGAGTGTGCCAAAGGTGGAGAGTGCCAAAGTTGGAGAGTGCCAAAGTATTGCTCAAAACATCCTTTTTTTATATGTTTTTTTAAGGGGCTGTCACTTACATTCACTTGAGCTCGCCCCCATTACAAAGCATAAATTTGTTATTAATTCGTTATTGCAATAGTTCCAGTCCATAATTATACAGACTTTAAAGTTATCTATTGGCACATGAGTATGTAGCAGCCTTAGCTTAATTAGCAGGTGCTAGTTATAGTTGCAAGTGGCTCCCACATTTCAGACCCTGTCACCTGGCCATCTTCCTTGTTTCTCAAGGCTATTCAACTCCCTTATTTCAGCAAGTTCGTTCTCCTTCAATAACAAACTTTTACACTTGTGATTTTCCACTAACATATCTCATATTCATTCTGGCTTGTTCTAGCTATTAACCCTTGCTTCACATTCTCATTCCCCCCTTTGATCATTCCATGATCACAGAGCCCTCAGGGGCTGATCCTTGAGAGTCGGAGGAATTCCTCCGGGAAATCATCCTTTGGTCCAACGTCCTCATACACATTTCCGGCATCTACTAAATCCTGCTTGTCTAACTGGGAAAGCCGCTGCAGCATCTGTGGCATCACAGAGGCGCCTAAACGATTACAAAAGCATTTAACACAGGTTACAATGATACATAGCAAAAGGCAAATAACAATAAAGATAATAAATCCATGAAACAGATAGGTGGTCCAGGAACTAGAGTACAGCCATCCCCAGTCGTCCGAGGAGGACTGGCGGAGTCTCTTTACCCCATCCCTAATGTGGCCCACTAGGTGAGTAATGTTCTCCGAGCTATCAGGGATATAAGTACAGCACTCAGAACCCACTACAGCACATGTACCTCCCTCATTGGCGAGGAGGTAGTCTAGAGCCATGCGGTTCTGTAAGGCAACCGTCCGAACAGCTACTAACTCTGCGCTGAGCTCACTGAGTCCTTCCGCGGTATCATTGGCCAGCTGCTCCAATATATCCCGGAGCTCTAATACTGCCGAACTGCGGCCAAAGGACAGTAGCTATCACCTCCCAAGGCACAAGGGACCTAGTGGATCGGGCATGGGGATGTTTGGATAGGTCTGTATAATGGGTGATGCCAGGGACTACAAAGCCCATATAGCAAGAACCTGACCAATTTTACGGCAACCAGGATATACTTTACATCCGCATATAAAATAGGTATCATTGTACGAGGTCAAGTTCCCCTTGGCATCCGTCATCATGATTCTAGTCGGCTCCCCCCTCCTGGGGCCGCCACTAGTCTGGTTTTCTATTGCTGACCAATTAAAGGTGAACAAGCCTTTTTGTGTAAGATTAATTATGGGTGGTTGCCAAATCAAGGCTGGTACCTACCGGGTGGGTCCCATTGGCATGATCCTTTTTAAAACATATACTACCTTTTGGAAATTTAGCATACTTGGGAAGGATCAGGTAGGGCGGCTGACGGGTTACAGTAAATTTTGGCCACCACCATCCTTTAAATCTGCTCATATTGAACCCGGCCGATCGCCAATCTATCATATCTTGTGTATCATTATCAGGATCGGTGCGATTACATCGCAAAGCCCATTCTGCAACCTCCTCGATCAAATAGGAAAGAGGGACCAAGGGAATACCCCCATGGGCATGGCTGGGAACATGCGTACATACCCAACAAGAGACATTCAATTTCTTTGCATAAGTATAAGACATAAACAGGAATTAATTCACAGTCACATGGTGCGTTGCCCGCTTCCTCCTGGTAGGCGGGTGAGTATGGATAGTCTTACATTCAGGAACACGTGGCTTGCCTTTCCTCGTACACCGGTAGTCCCACCGGCAAGCGTAGCGATCGCAGGTCAGGGATCCGCGGGTAGTCAGGAACCGAGGCTTCTGCTCTTCTTGATGAATGATGGTGGGACAAGTATCTCCCGGGGTCGCCGTCCACAAGGTCTTATCTGTGGTGCTGTTGGCACAGCTAAAGGTGTCCTCACGACAAAGGTGCAGAATTCGTCTGCCGGGTCTACATCGCCGGTCGCTAGTGAATGTAAACTGGATGGCGCTGGCGAGGATCACTAGTAAAAAGAGCAGCTTCATCGTGGGGTCCTGCTCCTAGTCCGAGTAAGGTCGTATGTACCTAAAACTTAAAACGAGAGTTAATAATCACGGAAACGTCACTAGCTTACAGTGGTGGGTGTGAATCCACGCAATGCGTCCTTCAACTTTGACTGCCGTGGGGGTGGTTAGGAGAACTTGGAACGGTCCCTCCCAAAGCGGTTCCAACCCCTTCCGTGTCCAATTGCGGATCATCACATGATCTCCTGGTTGTACAATATCGGAGCTGGCTAAGGGTGGCACTTCCTCTTGTGCGGCATGTACTCGTAAGTGGAGACTCTTTAATACTTTAGTGAGGGCTACTATATAATTAGCCATTTCTGTAGTCATGTGGTGGAACTGAATGTCTCGGGATGTATGACAGTCCCAGGGGGTGCCAAGGGGTCTTCCATACAAGGTTTCAGCGGGACTCAATCGAGTCTTTCCCGCAGGAGTGGTTCTGATCTGGAAAAGTGCAATAGGTAAAAGTTTGAGCCAGGTGGCTCCGATCTCTGCTTGTAGCTTAGCAAGTTTGGTTTTCAGAGTCTGGTTAGCTCTTTCCACTATCCCAGCTGCCTGGGGTCTGTAGGCGCAGTGTAACTGCTGTTTCATTCCCAGTTGAGTGCAGAATTCTTTATTGATCTGTCCCACAAAGTGAGGTCCATTATCAGAGCTTAAACGATAGGGAATTCCAAATCTTGGTACAATTTCACGCATAAGAACTTTTACTACAGTTGAAGCCTTATTATCAACAGTAGGATAGGCCTCTATCCATTTACTACACACATCAACAATCACTAATACATGCTTATAACACTGGCATCTTTCCAACTCAATGTAGTCCAGTGGCAGGGTCTCAAAGGGACCCTCGGGCAATGGTGTTTTCCCTGCTCGGAGGGGACAGCCTTCCCAGGGTTATATTGCTGACATATCAAGCAGCGATTGCTAATTCGTTGGGCTATCTCCTGCAGTCTGGGATGCCACCAGGTTTTTAACAATATATCACCTGTAGCGCGAGCACCACAGTGAGTTGCAAAGTGTACACATTCGGTCACCCAGGCTGCCAAAGCATCGGGCATACATGTCTGCCCTGCTGGGGTGACCCACAGCTTACTTTCTTTATCATATGTACATCCCAATTCTTCCCATAACTTTTTATCGCTAGCAGGAGCGTCCTCCTGTAGCTGGATTACGTCAGTAATGGTCGGCATAGGTTTTTCAGAGGGAGACTTGTCTTTTGAGCTTTTAGTCTGGCTCATCATTTTGGGCACTAACATGGCCTTTGACTTTGTGGCTTCTTTTGCTTGGTGGTCGGCCTGCCTATTTCCTTCATCTACTGGAGTTTTTCCTTTCGTATGGGCAGTACACTTTATCACTGCTACCTTTTTTGGGAATATCAGAGCTTGGAGTAACTGGGTTACTAGCTGCTGATGGGAAATTGGGGTGCCAGCAGATGTTAAGAATCCTCTGTTCTTCCATAATTGTCCAAAATCATGTACAACTCCAAAAGCATATCTGGAGTCTGTATAAATATTTACTTTTTGCCTGCTCCTAGTGCGCATGCGCGTATTAGTGCGAACAATTCTGCTTGCTGGGCCGAGAATGGAGTTTCAAATGCTGCTGATTCTACTGTCTCCCCAGCCTGGTTGAGTATAGCACATCCTGATAACCGCTCCCCCCTTTCACCGATGGAAGCACTTCCATCTGTGAACATGGTCAGGTCTGGGTCATTAAGAGGGTGAAAATTCAAAACTTAAGATTTGTAAGTTCCAATTAAAATGCATCTTCAGCTGTGTGGACTGTTCATTACTTTATCAGAATTAAAAGGGCCAGAGCTCACAGGCAAACCCAGCATGGGAGTGTCAAGACATCTTCTGGATTACACACAAAAGCTTGTTGAAAGGGTTAATTGTCTTGCAGAGACAAAAAGGGGCGTATAGTGGGTGGATAAATTGGAATGATGCCATTCACATCTCTAAACTTTTTTTTATATTTTTCACTCAAATGGACTGGGAGTAAAAGTTGGAGTGCTGCCAAATTCCCGTTATCAAGTCTTTCAGCAAACACAATATGTTATTGAAACTCTGAGTGAACCAATTTTGCGTTGATCATGGACATATTTCATTTATCCATTAGCTGTTTATAAGTAATTCTGCAATCTCATAATTAAAACATCTGCGTTGTGAGACAAGTTAGTTTCACCCTACTGATGATTATTTGTGTCAGGGAAGTTTTAACCCTGAACTAATGAAACACCTGGCTTGATCATATTTGTCATCTGTATTTCAACTATCCTAACCTCCACTGAACACCATAAAACTAATATTTTCTTATTCTTACATACAAGATTTTGCACCCTGATTAAAATTCCCTGTGTATCAAAATTACCCTGGAAATGCCAATGATAGCCTTTGAAAAGAAAAAATTGTTAACTGTACTCAAACTATAATCTTTAAAGGCAATGCGTAGACAATTTGAAGCTTTCAAATAATCACAGCTTGTACAAAACTCTTAAAAGTCAAGGTCTGAAGTCAAAGTCTGAATACAGAGACAGTGAATAGTTCAGAACAAAGTTTAGATGCCTAAAACTCCCTCTCTCTCTGTCTATCTCTCTACGTAACTCTGTCTGTCTCCGGAACTCTTGCCGCTCTTTCCCTTTATCTAACTACCCCTCCCCATCTCTGTCTCTTCCTGACTCGCTCTCTTTCGCTCTCTCAACTTTCGCTGTCTCTATCAGTCCCTCTCTGTCTCTGGCTCTCTCTCTCTTTCTCTAAAATGGAGCTCAATTAAAATACTGAACAAAATTTTTCATTCTCCTTCGAAAACTTTATCTGTGTCATTCCATTTAAGTCAATATCCACTGATTAATTTTAGAGGCATTAGCTATTCTTAGAGATGTATATGTCTTTGTGCAGATGACCTGCTTGCTGAAATGGTTACATTTTTGTACAGAATCGAAAGTGGTGGAGAACTTGGCATGATGCCATCTCCGTCCGCTATGTGACCTTAGACATTATCCATCTTTTCTTTCAATTTTCAATGTTCATTATTTAACCGGTTTTTGGAAAGAGACATTACTGGATGTTTATTTTTCTTTTATTTCAAATGAGTTGAATTACTGCTAAATTTATCTGGACGGTTTGAGATGATCTGAAGTTATTCTCGACATGTATCCATTGTTAAATTACTAACCGTAACCTTGTATTGATTTTCCTCCCCATTTTTTCTGTTTTGGGAGCGGGGTTAGTCACCTCAGATATTCCTGAACAAAACTAATTGAGTGTTTTAGCCCCTTTCTGATCTTTTGGGCTTCACCTAATTTGATTTTTTTTTCTCTCCTTGAGACATTCCGGGCAGCCGTTAGCCGTAATTGTTGGCAGTTTTGTGAGGTCTTTTGCTAGTTTGCCGTTATCTGTACTGCAGTATCTTTACCCGCTTTATTGCTATGCTTAAGGAGTTAGAGCTCAGTTCCTTTAAACCAGCCTGTTTTCCAAATGGTGTGAAGGTTTAATTTATGTCATTTGTGCTTCTAACTTTATTTGTTTTATCTTTACTTCTGTGTATCTCACCATTTTTCTCTGTTCCACAGAAATCACACCCATTGTGTATTGAGTCTGAAGAGATACGAGAGGTCTTGAACAAGTATTTTTCTTCAGTATTTACAAACGAGAGGGGCCATATTGTTGGAGAGGACAGCGTGAAACAGACTGATAAGCTTGAGGAGATACTTGTCAGGAAGGAAGATGTGTTGCGCGTTTTGAAAAACTTGAGGATAGACAAGTCCCCTGGGCCTGACGGGATATATCCAAGGATTCTATGGGAAGCAAGAAATGAAATTGCAGAGCCATTGGCAATGACCTTTTCGTCCTCGCTGTCAACAGGGGTGGTACCAGAGGATTGGAGCTGGGCTGAGAAGTGGCAGATGGAGTTTAACCCTGACAAGTGTGAGGTTGTCCATTTTGGAAGGACAAATATGCAGAATACAGGGTTAACGGTAGGGTTCTTGGCAATGTGGAGGAGCAGAGAGATCTTGGGGTCTATGTTCATAGATCTTTGAAAGTTGCCACTCAAGTGGATAGAGCTGTGAAGAAGGCCTATGGTGTGCTAGCGTTCATTAGCAGAGGGATTGAATTTAAGAGCCGTGAGGTGATGATGCAGCTGTACAAAACCTTGGTCAGGCCACATTTGGAGTAGTGTGTGCAGTTCTGGTCGCCTCATTTTAGGATGTGGAAGCTTTGGAAAAAGTGCAAAGGAGATTTACCAGGATGTTGCCTGGAATGGAGAGTAGGTCCTACGAGGAAAGGTTGAGGGTGCTAGGCCTTTTCTCATTAGAACGGAGAAGGATGAGGGGCAACTTGATAGAGGTTTATAAGATGATCAGGGGAATAGATAGAGTAGACAGTCAGAGACTTTTTCCCCAGGTGGAACACACCATTACAAGGGGACATAAATTTAAGATAAATGGTGGAAGATATAGAGGGGATGTCAGAGGTAGGTTCTTTACCCAGAGAGTAGTGGGGGCATGGAATGCACTGCCTGTGGAAGTAGTTGAGTCGGAAACATTAGGGACCTTCAAGCGTCTATTGGATAGGTACATGGATTAGGGTAGAATAATGGAGTGTAGATTATCTTCTTCTTAAGAGCAGCACGGTAGCATTGTGGATAGCACAATTGCTTCACAGCTCCAGGGTCCCAAGTTCGATTTCGACTTGGGTCACTGTCTGTGTGGAGTCTGCACATCCTCCCCATGTGTGCGTGGGTTCCTCCGGGTGCTCCGGTTTCCTCCCACAGTCCAAAGATGTGCAGGTTGGGTGGATTGGCCATGAAAAATTGCCCTTAGTGTCCAAAATTCTATGATTAACCTAGGATAAAAGTTCGGCACAACATCGTGGGCCGAAGGGCCTGTTCTGTGCTGTATTTATCTATCTATCTATCTATCTTTGATCATTGATTTTTTTTACCAGAGTATTTTGCTTTTCAAAAACCCCAAAAAAAATTTTAACTGACTTTTTTTACTCATTTGGCCTTGATACCAGATTTATTGGATGTTACCTCACCGTCTGTCCGTCTTGCCGAGTGATTCTAATTTTTGGCGGTCAAAGGTTTGACTACTCGCCTTGTCCACCGGCTCGAGCGACGTCCAGCTCAGCAAATCCTTCCAGACTTACACAAAATGTTAGGGGTGAAAATATTCACACAAAGGCCTGAATATCAGTAACAAAGCAGTTTATTATGTCAGAATTCTGGGAGATAAGATTTGGGAACTCCGCAGTCCCTGACAGCACCTTATCCCACTTAAGCTTAAACTCACATGGATTAATATACAGATTCATGGCGGATAGCCTAATGACTTGGTTCTTTTCCCATATGCGCATTCTTTTTTTTTTTAAGACCTTGGCTGTTTTAACTATTCCTTTCTCTGTCAATTTTATACCCAATTTTAATGCATTAGTTTTCCCCCCAGTGGCCATTTTTCTTCTCCTAAATTTTATGCAATTCTCCTGACAATTGTCTCAGTTGCTTGGAATATTCCGGATATTGTTCACACAAGGTTTGAAGCGTGCTTCCACTATCAGAGGTTGTATCTAACGTATTACCCATCTCTAACACTATTGGCAGTTAAAGATCCTTGCGATTATCGTTCATTTGGCAAAATGGTCCTGGACCACTTTATTCAATCATGAATTTAAACGGAGTTATCCTGCTCCGTTGCCCAATTCAGGCAGGCTCATCCGTGCCTGCAAGCCTATCTAACTACAAGGTTATAACGTCCTTGTTATGTTGTTACCTTAGGGTTGATCACGCACCCTTCTAAAGCCTCTTATCGCGGGGGCACTTTTAGACAAAAGCAAGGATCATGATGATGCCGAAACCTCTTCTGTAGCTATAACTGTAGGGGCTACACACCCTCCCTTAAAGCACTAGTCCCTGACTGTGCCTGTGACGATTACTGTAGGGGTCACACTCCCTCCCTTAAAGCACTAGTCCCTGACTGTGCCTGTGACTATAACTGTTGGGGTCACACTCCCTCCCTTAAAGCACTAGTCCCTGACTGTGCCTGTGACGATAACTGTAGGGGTCACACTCCCTCCCTTAAAGCACTAGTCCCTGACTGTGCCTGTGACTATTACTATAGGGGTCACACTCCCTCCCTTAAAGCACTAGTCCCTGACTGTGCCTGTGACGATTACTGTAGGGGTCACACTCCCTCCCTTAAACGGGTTCGCCAGACTGACCTGGATTTCGTAGGAGCGTCCCTGAGCGCTGACAGCGGGGCTGAATCGCGGACGGTACAGCGGAGGGGAATACCAAAGTGGCAAAAGCTTTACTCACAATGGTGGCCCAATTCCTCCTTCGCTCCCGAACTCGATCAGTCGCTTATACCGCCAATCCCAGCGGAGACTCGTTTTAATCCCACCGCTGCCACCAAATGTGAATGCGTCTCTAATTTACTTGTGTCTCAGTCCGGAGGAAACAGTCTCGAACACGTTCGTACTTCAGAATATTCTTTATTGCGATCGGGGCAGCCCTCCAGGTATTCCAAAGGTCCACCTTGGAGAGTGCCAAAGTTTTGCTCGAAACATCCTTTTTTTATATGTTTTTTTAAGGGGCTGTCACTTACATTCACTTGAGCTCGCCCCCATTACAAAGCATAAATTTGTTATTAATTCGTTATTGCAATAGTTCCAGTCCATAATTATACAGACTTTAAAGTTATCTATTGGCACATGAGTATGTAGCAGCCTTAGCTTAATTAGCAGGTGCTAGTTATAATTGCAAGCGGCTCCCACATTTCATACCCTGTCACCTGGCCATCTTCCTTGTTTCTCAAGGCTATTCAACTCCCTTATTTCAGCAAGTTCGTTCTCCTTCAATAACAAACTTTTACACTTTTAATTTTCCACCAACATATCCCATATTCATTCTGGCTTGTTCTAGCTATTAACCCTTCCTTCACATTCTCAAACACATCCGCGTCGTGTGCCAGGCTTAGCCTGATACAATTCAAGGTGGTCCACAGAGCACACATGACTGTGGCCCAGGGGGAGCAGGTTCTTTGAAGGGGTGGAGGATTAGTGTGGGGGAGTGCCCGCAAATCATGTCATGTTTTGGGTGTGTCCGCGGTTTAGGAGATTTTGTCAGGGATTGGCTGATATCATGTCAAAAGTATTGACGGTACGGCTGGTTCTGAGTCCAGAGGTGGCGATGTTTGGCGTGTCGGAAGACGCGGGAGCCCAGGGGGCAAGAGAGGCTGACATTTTGGCCTTTGCCTCCCTGGTAGCCCGGAGACGGATCTTATTGGCATGGAGGGACTCGGGACCCCCGAAATCGAGGGGTATGGGTCAGTGACGTGGCCGGGCTTCTCAGGCTTGAGAAGATCAACATTAGGGATCGTCCGGAGGTGCCAGCCGTTTATCGACTTCTTGAGGGAAAATTATACGGTCAGCAGAAAGGGGGAGGGGGGTTAAAGGGAAAGAGGGAGGTGTGGGGGTGCGAAATAGTTAGTGGGAAAGAGGGATTGGGGAATCGTGAATGTAAGCCATGTTGGCTGGGTGTTATTTGCTTTGTTGTTTTTTCCTCTTGAAAATTGTTAAAATTATCTATGCCTTAATAAAAATATTTTCAAAAAAAAATGTTGACAGTTTTAGCTACAAGTATTGTTGTAATATAAACCAGGGCACCTGACAAGAGCATTACATTGTACCAGGACTGGATGGTATTAATACTGAGAAAGCCTGCCAACATTACATGGTACCAGGACTGGATGGTATTAACACTGAGAAAGCCTGCCAACATTACATGGTGCCAGGATTGGATGGTATTAACACTGAGAAAGCCTGCCAACATTACATGGTACCAGGATTGGATGGTATTAACACTGAGAAAGCCTGCCAACATTGCATGGTGTCAGGATTGGATGGTATTAACACTGAGAAAGCCTGCCACAAAGTCCACAGAGATTTGAAGATTTTGCAGACTGCAAGAATGGAGTCCTTGAAGCCACCAATGAATCTCAGATTTCATGGAAATGTCGACAGCAACTGGTGTGTGCTTAAATAACACTTCAATCTGTTTCTTACTGCAGTAGATCAATCAGATTTACGCAAGGTAGCAATGCTCTGAATAGTGGCAAAGCCAGAAGCACTTGCTGCGTTTAATACATTTATATTTGCAAACAATGAAGATGGTAACAATTTTAAAGAAGTAATTTGAAGGTTTGATGGCCATTGCAGCCCCAGAAAGAATTAAATGTGTGAGCGTTATGTATTCAGATCACGTATTATGTCAGTGTCCAGCATTTGGCAAGCTTTGTTCCAGATGCGAAGGAAATAAATCGCTTTGCTCAGTATTGTTACTCTAAGCTCTACCCCAGACCAGCCAGCCCAGTGGAAGACACAGTCTCCAGTGATGAAACATCATTGTTTGTTACAGTAATAACATAATAATAATCCTTTTATTCTCACAAGTAGGCATACATTAACACTGCAATGAAGTTACGGTGAAAAGCCCCTAGTCGCCACTTTCCGGCACCTGTTCAGGTACACATGGGAGAACTCAGAATTCTCAGCCAGTACAGGAATTGAACCCGCGCTGTTACCATAAGACCATAAGACATAGGAGCGGAAGTAAGGCCATTCGGCCCATCGAGTCCACTCCACCATTCAATCAATGTTGGCCTTGTTCTGCATCACAAACCAGCTGTCTAGCCCACTAAGCTAAACCAGCCCCGAATAACACAGAAGAATATCTTTTTGGAGACATCGAACAAATTCTCCAGCACTTAAAGAAAATGCAAACTGATACTCGATTTAAAATAAATGCGGCTGATGAGGACAAATGGCTGCTACCTCTTGAAGTAAACGGTACAGTGATCCAATTGAGGTTAGACACTGGTCCAAAAGCCAATCTAATCAGCATGTAGGATTTAAAAAATCTAAACATTCAACCGATTAGAAGAAATCACAATATCTCAGAGACTTGAATGATTCCAGCATTAAACGTTATGGGGCTTGTGTAGTGGTGAAAAACATAATTTATTCCATCCCATTCTGTATTGTATCCGATGGCTTGGATTCATTATTAGATGATCAGTCCTGTGAAGAATTAGGTCTAGTGCAGTTGGTATAAAGCATCTATAATGGATTAACGATTCTGAGAACATTATCAGCAAATTCAGAGACATGTTAACAGGTTTTGGTACCCTACCGTTCACCTACAAGATACATCTCAAAGAGGATGCAATACCCGTGATACAGGCATATGCACCTCTTCGGGATCACCTCAAAAGGGAGCTAGACAGAATGACAAAATCAATCAGAAAGATAGAAGCATCTAATGATTGGGCAATCCATGGTTTGTGTAAAGAAAAAGAATGGTGATATTCGCATGTGCATGGATCCGAAAGATCTTAACAAGAACATCAAAAGGAGAGCATTACCAAAGCGTGAGAAAATTACATCTGTGATGGTTGGTGTACAATTCTTTACGAAACTTGACGCGTCTCAGGATTTCTGGAAACGAAAGCTGGAGGAACAAAGTTCAAAAGACGGCAATTTAATTGGCCATTTGTACGGTACTGCTTTCTGAGAACGCCGTTTGGGATAATTTCAGCATCAGAAAATGTTCACAGCGCCATGGAGCACATAATCAAAGGCATCAAAGGTGTACGTGTAGACGTGGCTGACGTCATCGTCCGGCGCTCAACCATACAAGAGCACAATACGAGGTTGCTTAAAGTTCCATCGAGCGTCAGGAGAAATGGGCTGAAGCTCAAGTCCCAATCTGGAGTAACTGAGGTCACATTCCCAGGTGACAAGCTCTCACTCTATGATATTAAACCTGACAAGGACAAAATCCAAGCAATTCTCAACATGCCAAAACCACAAAATAAGAAAGCCATTTTAAGAGCGACGGGTGATCAATTTTATCGGGAAATTCATTCCAAACCTGTCAGCAAAAACAACTCATCTGCGTAATCTCCTGCACAAGACAACGTATTTCACTGTGACTGAGCAACATGAGCAAGAGTGGAAGAAGCTCAAGACTTCACTAACCACCACCCCAGCTTTGACATACTTTGACCCATCTAAGCAGATTAAAGTGTCAACAGACACGTCCCAGACACGTCTGGGAGCAATTCTGCTGCAACTTGACCCTGACGATTGGATACCAGTCGTGTATGCATCACGGTCCATGATGACAACAGAGCAGAGATACGCTCAACACGAAAAAGAATGCCTCGGTTTAGTTGTAGGCTTGGGGAAATTCCACGACTACGTCTTTGGGCTTCCAACTTTCACAGCTGAGACAGATCATCGTCCTTTGGTTAACATCATCAAGAAAAATCTCAACCAGATGTCTCCGTGCATTCAGAGGTTGATGATGTAGTTACAATGCTATGACTTCAATCCCATCAACACGCAAGGCAAATATTTGTTCTTTACAGAGGCATTATCGAGAGTGCCGATATAAAGCATTAGTAGTGAAATTGCCGAAGATATAGATCTGCATGTCAATCTTACTTCCACAACACTACCAGTATCAGATACAAAACTGTGAGATCCAAGATGAGACCAGGAAGGATCAAACTCTTCAAGAGATGATGAGGAACATCAACTCACACTGGCCCAGAGGTCAATGTATGGATTGTACAATGTAAGATCTGAACTCAGTATCATTAATGGAGTGGGACTTCTTTTGAACACGATAGCCATCCACAATCTCTTCACAAGGATGTACTAAAGAGATACACGAAAAACATAAAGAACAAAGAACAAAGAAAAGTACAGCACAGAAACAGGCCCTTCGGCCCTCCAAGCCTGTGCCGACCATGCTGCCCATTGAAACTAAAATCTTCTACACTTCCTGGGTCCGTATCCCTCTATTCCCATCCTATTCATGTATCTGTCAAGATGCCCCTCAAAACATCACTATCGTCCCTGCTTCCACCACCTCCTCCGGCAGCGAGTTCCAGGCACCCACTACCCTCTGTGTAAAAACCTTGCCTCGTACATCTCCTCTAAACCTTGACCCCTCTACCCTGGGAAAAAGCCTCCGACTATCCACTCTGTCTATGCCCCTCATAATTTTGTGGACCTCTATCAGGTTTCTCCTCAATCTCCCGTCGTTCCAGTGAGAACAAACCGAGTTTATTCAACCGCTCCTCATAGCTAATGCCCTCCATACCAGGCAACATCCTGGTAAATCTCTTCTGCACCTCTCTAAAGCCTCCACATCCTTCTTATCATAGAATTTACAGAGCAGGAGGCCATTCGGCCCATCGAGTCTGCACCAGCTCTTGGAAAGAGCACCCTACTCAAGGTCAACACCTCCCCCGATCCCCATAACCCAGTAACCCCACCCAACACTAAGGCAATTTCGGACACTAAGGGCAATTTATCATGGCCAATCCACCTAACCTGCACATCTTTGGACTGTGGGAGGAAACCGGAGCACCCGGAGGAAACCCACGCACACACAGGGAGGATGTGCAGACTCCGCACAGACAGTGACCCAAGCCGGAATCGAACTTGGGACCCTGGAGCTGTGAAGCCATTGTGCTATCCACAATGCTACCGTGGTAGTGTGGTGACCAGAATTGAACACTATACTCCAAGTGTGGCCTAACTAAGGTTCTATACAGCTGCAACATGACTTGCCAATTCTTATACTCAATGCCCCAGCCAATGAAGGCAAGCATGCTGTATGCCCTCTTGACTACCTTCTCCACCTGTGTTGCCCCTTTCAGTGACCTGTGGATCTGTACACCTCGATATCTCTGACTGTCAATACTCTTGAGGGTTCTACCATTCACTGTATATTCCCTACCTGCATTAGACCTTCCAAAATGCATTACCTCACATTTGTCCTGATTAAACTCCATCTGCCATCTCTGCCCAAGTCTCCAAATGATCTAAATCCTGCTGTATCCTCTGACAGTCCTCGTCGCTATCTGCAATTCCACCAACCTTTGTGTCGTCTGCAAACTTACTAATCAGACCAGTTACATTTTCCTCCAAATCATTTATATATACAACGAACAGCAAAGGTCCCAGCACTGATCCCTGCGGAACACCACTAGTCCAATTAGAAAAGCACCCTTCCATTGCTACTCTCTGCCTTCTATGACCTAGCCAGTTCTGTATCCACCTTGCCAGCTTACCCCTGATCCCGTGTGACTTCACCTTTTGTACCAGTCTGCCATGAGGGACCTTGTCAAAGGCCTTACTGAAGTCCATATAGACAACATCCACTGCCGTACCTGCATCAATCATCTTTGTGACCTCCTCGAAAAACTCTATCAAGTTAGTGAGACACGACCTCCCCTTCACAAAACCATGCTGCCTCTCACTAATACGTCCATTTGCTTCCAAATGGGAGTAGATCCTGTCTCGAAGAATTCTCTCCAGTATTTTCCCTACCACTGGCGTAAGGCTCACCGGCCTGTAGCTCCCTGGATTATCCTTGCTACCCTTCTTAAACAAAGGGACAACATTGGCTATTCTTCTGTCCTCTGGGACATCACCTGAAGACAGTGACGATCCAAAGATTTCTGTCAAGGCCTCAGCAATTTCCTCTCTAGCCTCCTTCAGTATTCTGGGGGAGATCCCATCAGGTCCTGGGTACTTATCTACCTTAATATTTTTCAAGACACCCAACACCTCGTCTTTTTGGATCTCAATGTGACCCAGGCTATCTACACACCCTTCTCCAGACTCAACATCCATCAATTCCTTCTCTTTGGTGAATACTGATGCAAAGTATTCATTTAGTACCTCGCCCATTTCCTCTGGCTCCACACATAGATTCCCTTGCCTGTCCTTCAGTGGGCCAACCCTGTCCCTGGCTACCCTCGTACCTTTTTATGCACGTGTAAAAAGCCTTGGGTTCCTTAACCCTATTTGCCAATGACCTTTCGTGACCCCTTCTAGCCCTCCTGACTCCTTGCTTAAGTTCCTTCCTACTTTCCTTATATTCCACACAGGCTTCGTCTGTTCCCAACCTTCTAGCCCTGACAAATGCCTCCTTTTTCTTTTTGACGAGGCCAACAATATCTCTCGTTATCCAAGGTTCCCAAAATTGACTGTATTTATCCTTCTTCCGCACAGGAACATGCCGGTCCTGAATTCCTTTCAACTGACATTTGAAAGCCTCCCACATGTCAGATGTTGATTTACCCTCAAACATCCACCCCCAATCTAGGTTCTTCAGTTCCCGCCTAATATTGTTATAATTAGCCTTCCCCCAATTTAGCACATTCACTCTCTGACCACTCTCATCCTTGTCCACCAGCACTTTAAAACTGACTGAATTGTGGTCACTGTTCCCGAAATGCTCCCCGACTGAAACTTCTACCACCTGGCTGGGCTCATTCCCCAATACCAGGTCCAGTACAGCTCCTACCCTAGTTGGACTGTCTACATATTGTTTTAAGAAGCCCTCCTGGATGCTCCTTACAAACACTGCCCCATCTAATCCCCTAAGCACTAAGTGAGTCCCAGTCAGTATTGGGGAAGTTGAAGTCTCCCATCACAACAACTCTGTTGGTTTTACTCCTTTCCAAAATCTGTCTGCCTATCTGCTTCTCTATCTCCCGCTGGCTGTTGGGAGGCCTGTAGTAAACCCCCAACATTGTGACTGCACCCTTCTTATTCCTGATGTCTACCCATATAGCCTCGCTGCCCTCTGAGGTGTCCTCCCGCAGTACAGCTGTGATATTCTCCCTAACCAGCAGCGCAACTCCTCCACCCCTTTTACATCCCCCTCTATCCCTCCTGAAACATCTAAATCCTGGAACGTTTAGCTGCCAATCCGGTCCTTCCCTCAACCAGTTCTCCGTAATTGCAACAACATCATAGTTCCAAGTACTACTCCAAGCTCTAAGTTCATCTGCCTTACCCGTAATACTTCTTGCATTAAAACATATGCACTTCAGGCCACCAGACCCGCTGTTTTCAGCAACATCTCCCTGTCTGCTCTGCCTCAGAACCATACTGGCCCTATTCCCTAGTTCTCCCTCAATGCTTTCACCTTCTGACCTATTGCTCCGGTACCCACCCCCCGCCATACTAGTTTAAACCCTCCCGTGTGACACTAGCAAACCTTGCGACCAGGATATTTATGCCTCTCCAGTTTAGATGCAACCCGTCCTTCTTATACAGGTCACACCTGCCCCGGAAGAGCTCCCAGTGGTCCAGATAATGGAAACCCTCCCTCCTACACCAGCTGTTTAGCCACGTGTTTAGCTGCTCTATCTTCCTATTTCTAGCCTCACTGGCACGTGGCACAGGGAGTAATCCCGAGATTACAACCCTAGAGGTCCTGTCTTTTAACCTTCTGCCTAGCTCCCTGAACTCCTGCTGCAGGACCTCATCCCCCTTCCTGCCTATGCCGTTAGTACCAATATGTACAACGACCTCTGCCTGTTTGCCCTCCCCCTTCAAGATGCCCGCTACCCGTTCGGAGACACTCTGGGCCCTGGCACCAGGGAGGCAACATACCATCCTGGAGTCTCTTTCACGTCCACAGAAGTGCCTATCTGTGCCCCTGACTATAGAGTCCCCTATGACTATTGCTTTTCTGCGCTTTGACCCTCCCTTCTGAACATCAGAGCCACCCGTGGTGCCAATGCTCTGGCTGCTGCTGTTTTCCCCTGATAGGCTACCCCCCCCCCCCCCCCCCCCGACAGTATCCAAAGGGGTATACCTGTTCGAGAGGGGGACAACCATAGGGGATTCCTGCACTGGCTGCCTGTCCCTTCTGGTGGTCACCCATTTCTCTGCCTGCACCTTGGGTGTGACCACATTTATATAACTGCTATCTATGACGCTTTCCACCACCTGCATGTTCCTAAGTGCATCCAACTGCTGCTCCAACCGAACCATGCGGTCTGTGAGAAGCCCCAGTTGGGTGCACTTTCTGCAGATGAAGCCACCCGGGAAGCTGGACGCCTCCCGGACCTGCCATATCTCACAGTCCGAGCACTGCACCCCTCTAATTGACATTGCGTCAATTAATTAGTAAACTAAATTTAATAAAAAAATTTTGAAAAGTTACTGTTAACTATATGTTTTCTAGCACTAGATTTCTACTATAAATGTGAAAGCTAAATACAGTACTCTCCGATCTCTGGCTTAGATACCCCTCTAAATTATAATTAAGTAATTATGTTTAATTAGTTTAACAATGCTTAATTTTAAAATTTAATGTAGATTCCCAACCAGCCAATCAGGTCACAGCTTTACTGTGATGTCACTTCAGTTTCCCCCGCCCCCACACAATTTGAAAAGGTAATAAAATAAAAATCACTTACCTTCCCAGGATGCTCTCTAGTTCTCTCCCTACATATTATCAGTTACAGGCCAGAAGAAAGAGAGAGAATACAGTAGAGAAAAAGCACCTTCTCCCACTCTGCACCAAATTACCTCACTGCACCAAATTACCATTATAATTCCCACTCTGGATGTGTCTCACTCCGGTTGTGTCTCCTTGACCTGCGCAAAGCTTACTGAGTGCGCTTTCTGTCTGTCTTTTATTCAGACCTCAGCTAACCAGGGTGACTCACACTACTTAAGCTTCAAAGAGAAGAATACAATGTGCACCTTTGTGCCACTAAATAGGCCTCAGGCCTCTCGAGATTGAGAAATGTAAACAGAGAACTTGTGACTGTTTGCTGGCCAGGTATAAACCAGGCTATTGGCAGGATGGTCAGTTGTTGTAATACATGCCGGACGCATCGTTGTAAGCAGACAAGAGAACCTATACAAATATCTGATTTACCCACGACACCACGGCAGAATGAAGCTATTGATTTCTTTCACCTACGAGGGAAAGATTATTTAATGACCATAGATTATTTTTGAAACTATCCCGAAATGGCTCAACTGTCTAGCATAACGGCACGCAGTGTAACACTGCATACACAGTCAATTTTTGCTGGACACGGAATTCCACAAGTCGTCGTGACAACGGTACTCGTTTTAACTGTAAAGAGTGGCAACACTTCGCTTTCGCGTATGATTTCAATCACATTGTGTCGAGACTGTTGTACCCTCAAGCAAATGGAAAAGCTGAAAAAGGTGTGCATATTGTACAGTGTTATGGGCCAGGGTTTAGAGAACCCAACAGTGTATCATGGAGGTCATCTGACCCATGACATTTACAACGTTGTGGTATGGGGAGCACACGGCTCACTCTACAGGTGTGGTACAGCAGAAATTCAAGAGTATTTTTTAAAGCAAAACAATGTTTATTCTATGAACTCAGTTAACCTTTTTAAAAAACACAGTGAACATCTTATCAACCATTAATTCAAATACAACCCCCAAAGAATACAACACTCTAAGTAATACTTAACTTTCCTTTAAACATCCATAAAACAGACCCCTTTGTACAGAAAGACATCAGGTTTAACTTCACAGCTGAGAGCAGTTATCACTCTGAATTCACCAAATGGACATTCACACACATCCCGCTGTGATTGCATCTTCTCCAAAACTAAAACAAAACCAAAAAGCAGACACATCCAAGCTTTTCCTCAGAGCGAAACTAAAAAGCAGAGCCAGAGGTCAGCTCCACCTGTTGCCTCTTTTACCTGCTGTAAATATGGCAGTCAGTGAGGTTGCCCTCCCGTCTTTTGATCTCGATATTATATTGCTCAGAGTCGCCAGGTATCAAATGATACAAGTTTCAACCTGATATCGGGCAAACAGCCAAACACCAGTTAGTTAGTTCAAGGTCACGGGTACTTTATTTACACACAATTAATCATGCAACATAAACACTACTAGTTAATTACACCTATCGACTATGACAACCTGTACTTAACTTCAGGCACCCGGCTTAGGTCAGAGGAACAGTGGCCGTTGTTCGATTCTGGGGTCTATCGGGTCTGTAGAAGTAACTGCTGTTCAGCTGGGCACGTCCGCCTGGTAGCGGCCATTGAACTTGAACTTGCTTCTGGTGATGCTGCAATTGGAGGTAGACGGTGCCGGAGCGCTGGGTCCCAGAGAGGCCGAACACATGGTGGTCTCTCTTTTTATCCCTGGGGAGGGGAGGGGGGGTTGCGCCCTTTTAGGCGGTCCTTCAGTTTGGACCCCACGAATTGGGTAATTCTTGATCAGTGTGTTCGATTTGAACCAATAAAGGGGCCTTGATAGCCGGACGTGTCCCAAACGGTCATTGACCCTGTTGTTTACGCTTCCCGAGTACAGGGAGTGGCGCCGAAATGTCTGGGGTTGTATCGGTCGCTCAAGTATCAGTCCTTTGTCTGGGGCAGATGGGCCATCACGATGCTGATCAGTTGGAGGTTTCGATACCGTTTGGATTCCTCACTCACAAATATACATTCGGGCTCTGAGCCTGCCTGAATCTGGCATTGTCCATTTTTCCCACTATGCATTGCGACCTTCCCTGTTCCTGGTTGTAAGTGGCCATCCCAGGCGGCTACACACCCACACTCTTGACATCGCTGCAGCCACTTGAGCAAACATTTCTTAAAAAGTGACATTACCATGACACATGCAATTGTTGAAGAAAGCCATGGACAGCCGACCTGATCCATACCTCGCACTATTGAGTTACAGAGCCTCACCATTGTCACATGGTGGATCGCCAGCAGAGTTACTCAGGAATAGAAGGTTGCTTACCACATTTCCATATTTGGCAGAGGAGGAAAATGCTGTGGTACTGCAGCAAAACATTAAAGCAAAACAAAAGCAGTTCTATGATAGAGTGTCTGGAACTTTGCCACCTCGAAGCAGAATCATATCGTATATCATGTACAGTGCAGAAGGAGGCCATTTGGCCCACTGAGTCTGCACCGGCCCTTGGAAAGAGCACCCTACCTAAGCCCCACACCTCCACCCTATCCCCGCAACCCCACCCAACCTGCACATCTTTGGACTGTGGGAGGAAAATGTGCAGATTCCGCAGTTACCCAAACCGGGAATCACACCTGGAACCCTGGAGCTGGGAAGCAACTGTGTTAACCACTGTTGCTACCGTGCCGCGCATAAATTCTTACAATTTTTAAAATCACAAATAGAACTCTACATGAATATTTTTCCTCCCTATGAAGAGTAGAGATGATGTGGTGGAGATGCCGGCGTTGGACTGGGGTGGGCGCAGTAAGAAGCCTTACAACACCAGGTTAAAGTCCAACAGGTTTGTTTCAAACACGAGCTTTCGGAGCACAGCTCCTTCCTCAGCTGAATGAAGAGGTCTGTTCCAGAAACATATATATAGACAAATTCAAAGATGCCAGAAAATGCTTAGAATGGGAACATTTGCAGATAATTAAATCTTTACAGATCCAGAGATAGGGGTAACCCCAGGTTAAAGAGGTGTGAATTGTCTCTAGCCAGGACAGTTGGTAGGATTTTGCCAGCCCAGGCCAGATGGTGGGGGGTGGATGTAATGCGACATGAATCCCAGGTCCCAGTTGAGGCCTCACTCATGTGTGCGGAACTTGGCTATAAGTTTCTGCTCGGCGATTCTGCGTTGTCGCGTGTCCTGAAGGCTGCCTTGGAGAACGCTTACCCGGAGATCAGAGGCTGAATGCCCTTGACTGCTGAAGTGTTCCCCGACTGGAAGGGAATATTCCTGCCTGGTGATTGTCGCACGATGCCCGTTCATTCGTTGTCGCAGTGTCTGCATGGTCACGCCAATGTACCACGCTTCGGGACATCCTTTCCTGCAGCGTATGAGGTAGACAACATTGGCCGAGTCGCACGAGTATGTGCCGCGTACCTGGTGTTTCCACGTGTAATGGTGGTATCCATGTCAATGATGTGGCACGTCTTGCAGAGATTGCCCCGGCAGGGTTGTGGTCGATGTTCTGAAGGCTGGGTAGTTTGCTGCAAACAATGGTTTGTTTGAGCTTGCGCGGTTCTTTGGAGGCCAGTAGTGGGGGTGTGGGGATGGCCTTGGCAAGATGTGGAGGCAGAGGAGGGCGAGGAGGAGGCAGGGGAGGGCGAGGAGGAGGCGGGGAGGGCGAGGAGGAAGCAGGGGAGGGTGAGGAGGACGCAGGGGAGGGCGAGGAGGACGCAGGGGAGGGCGAGGAGGAGGCAGGGGAGGGCGAGGAGGAGGCAGGGGAGGGTGAAGAGGAGGCAGGGGAGGATGAGGAGGACGCAGGGGAGGGCGAGGAGGACGCAGGGGAGGGTGAGGAGGACGCAGGGGAGGGCGAGGAGGACGCAGGGGAGGGCGAGGAGGACGCAGGGGAGGGCGAGGAGGAGGCAGGGGAGGGCAAGGAGGAGGCAGGGGAGGGTGAAGAGGAGGCAGGGGAGGGCAAGGAGGAGGCAGGGGAGGGCAAGGAGGAGGCAGGGGAGGGCGAGGAGGAGGCAGGGGAGGGCGAGGAGGAGGCAGGGGAGAGCGAGGAGGACGCAGGGGAGGGCGAGGAGGAGGCAGGGGAGGGCAAGGAGGAGGCAGGGGAGGGCAAGGAGGAGGCAGGGGAGGGTGAGGAGGATGCAGAGTCCAAAGGTGAGGTGGGGTTATGTGAATATGGTGCAGGTTTGGGCCTAGGTAGATTGCTCTTCCGGAGGTTCGGTGCGATGGGTTCATTCTATGATGTGGAGATGCCGGCGTTGGACTGGGGTGAGCACAGTAAGAAGTCTTACAACACCAGGTTAAAGTCCAACAGGTTTGTTTCAAACACGAGCTTTCGGAGCACGGCTCCTTCTTCAGGTGAATGGAAAGGCTTGTTCCAGAAATGTTTATATAGACACTTTGCTTTTTTGCATCTTTGTAGAAACTGAATGTCAGTGTCTATATGCGCGATCTTCCTGGAGATCCTCTCCACTTTGAGCCGGCAGTTTGCGGTGTCAATGGTAGCCATGATGTGGAGATGCCGGCGTTGGACTGGGGTGAGCACAGTAAGAAGTCTTACAACACCTTCGTCGTCCAGTACTTTCCTGGGGCGGAGAAACTACGACATCTTCTTCGCAGCCTCCAACACATCATCAGCGAGGATGGACATCTTGCCAAGGTCATCCCCACACCCCCACTACTGGCCTTCAAACAACCGCGCAACCTCAAACAAACCATTGTTTGCAGCAAATTACCCAGCCTTCAGAACAGCAACCACAACACCACAAAACCCTGCCAGGGTAATCTCTGCAAGACATGCCAGATCATCGACATGGACACCACCATTACACGTGGAAACACCACCCACCAGGTACGCGGCGCATACTCGTGCGACTCGACCAATGTAGTCTACCTCATACGCTGCAGGAAAGGATGTCCCAAAGCGTGGTACATTGGCGAGACCATGCAGACACTGCGACAACGAATAAACGGGCATCGTGCGACTATCAACAGGCAGGACTGTTCCCTTCCAGTTGGGGAACACTTCAGCAGTCAAGGACATTCAGCCTCTGATCTCCGGGTCAGCATTCTACAAGGAGGCCTTCAGGAGACGCGACAACGCAAAATTGCTGAGCAAAAACTTATAGCTAAGTTCCGCACGCATGAATGCGGACTCAACCGGGATCTGGGATTCATGTCGAATTACATTCGGCCCCCACCAACAAGCCTGGACTTGCAGAGGCCTACGGACTGAACTGGCTTGGGACAATTCACACCTCTTTAACCTGGAGTTACCTCTCTCTCTGCATCTTTGATGATTTGATTGCCTGCAGGTGCTCGCATTCCGGGGCATCTCTGACTGTGTCTATATAAACATTTCTGGAACAAGCCTTTCCATTCACCTGAAGAAGGAGCCGTGCTCCGAAAGCCAGTGTTTGAAACAAACCTGTTGGACTTTAACCTGGTGTTGTAAGACTTCTTACTTCATTCTATGAGACAGACAGAGGCAGAGACCGTTGCTTTTACACTTTGTAGCTTTATTCAAAGACCAACATACAATGAGATTCTCCATCACTCCCCCTCCCACCCAAAGTCTCCCCCACCTCTCTCGGTGTCTGCCGGACCCTTCCCTGCCCCTCCCACCCGGCGATGTCAAACCTCACTCCCAAAACCCCAACCACTTCATGATTTGCTCCAGAATCGAGCCTCACCAAGGGCGACAAAACGTGCAAAAAAATAACACCGCCCCTTAAAGGAACACACACACACCCACTACCCACTCCCCTTAAAGAGACACACCTACTCACAGGTAAAGCCTTTTTAAAATGTCTGCTTCTTCCACCTGCAACAACCCCACCCTCCCCTCCCACATATACACATAACCCCTGGGTGGGCAGTTGAGCGGCTAAAGGGGGCTTCAGAGTCCATGAATAGGGAAGTGGGTGGGAGTTAACCATTTCTAGGGATAGTGGGTGCTAATGAGAAAGCACACATGCTGTATGCGAACAAAGTCCGGTTACGCACCGATCCTATGGAAAAGCTGGCTCAACAAACAAGGCAACTCCTGTGACAGTGCGGTGGAGGACTCCCCACCCACAGTGGTAAGCAAACACCCCGCCCTGCCTCTCTAACTCAAGGGTCCCAGAACCCAACAGCAATCTCTCCTCCCCCACCAACCCCTTCCAACGCGGTGACGTGTCCGCCCCGCACGAGTGCAAGAACGGAGACTGGCCCTATCCCAAGGGAAAGGCCTCACTCGACCAAATAAATGGGGCCTGGGGCCTTTCCTGACAGTAATCCATCACAAGGCCGACAATAGAGCCCTGAGGCCAATCCTGCATGAGGCCTAAAATGGAGTCCGAGCCTTTCCTGACTGCAATCCCACACAAGGCAAGAATGGTGCCTGGCAATGACTTTCCCGCGGGTAAACCCGCTTGGAAATTTCCTGAGGCCAATTCCTCACTAGGTCAATAATGGAGTCCAGCCCTTTCATGCAATCAGCGCTAAGGATAAGGCCAAGAGAAAGCACTGCCGTTCTTTTCCCGACACCAATCTCTCACGAGGTCACGACAGGCCGTGAGCCTGTCCTGAGGCCATTTCCTCACTAGGCGGAAAATGGGGCCCGAGGCTTCTCCAAAGGCCAATCCCGTACTGGGCTGAGAATGGGGCCTGGCGCCTTTCCCAAGGTCAAAAATGCATGAGGCTGACGATGAAGCCTGGGCCTTTTCGGAGGTAAATTGTGCACCCTAGAAGGGAGCCCAAACCGTTCAAGGCTAATACTGCACTAGGCCTAGAATGGAGCCTGGGATTCTCCTGCAGTCAATCCTACACTAAGTAGAGAATGGAGATCAGGCCTTTACTGAGGCCAATACCTCATTAGGCCAAGAATGAAAGCTAGGCTTTTCCTGGGGATAAACCTTCTAAGTCGACAACGAAATCCGGGCCTTTCTGGAGGCCAATCCGGCACTAGGCCTAGATTGGAGACTGGGCCTGTCCTGCAATCAATCCGGCACTAGGCTGAGAATGGAGCCTGGGCCTTTCCGACAATCAATCCGGCACTAGGCCGAGAATGGAGCCTGGGCCTTTCCTGCAATCAATCCGGCACTGGGCCAAGAATGGAGCCTGGGCCTTTACGACAATCAATCCGGCACTAGGCCGAGAATGGAGCCTGGGCCTTTCCTGCAATCAATCTGGCACTAGGCCGAGAATGGAGCCTGGGCCTTTCTGACAATCAATCCGGCACTAGGCTGAGAATGGAGCCTGGGCCTTTCCGACAATCAATCCGGCACAAGGCTGAGAATGGAGCCTGGGCCTTTCCTGCAATCAATCCGGCACTAAGCTGAGAATGGAGCCTGGGCCTTTCCTGCAATCAATCCGGCACTAGGCCGAGAATGGAGCCTGGGCCTTTCCGACAATCAATCCGGCACTAGGCTGAGAATGGAGCCTGGGCCTTTCCGACAATCAATCCGGCACTGGGCCAAGAATGGAGCCTGGGACTTTCCTGCAATCAATCCGGCACTAGGCTGAGAATGGAGCCTGGGCCTTTCCGACAATCAATCCGGCACTAGGCCGAGAATGGAGCCTGGGACTTTCCTGCAATCAATCCGGCACTAGGCTGAGAATGGAGCCTGGGCCTTTCCGACAATCAATCCGGCACTGGGCCAAGAATGGAGCCTGGGCCTATCCGACAATCAATCCGGCACTAGGCTGAGAATGGAGCCTGGGCCTTTCCGACAATCAATCCGGCACTAGGCCGAGAATGGAGCCTGGGACTTTCCTGCAATCAATCCGGCACTAGGCTGAGAATGGAGCCTGGGCCTTTCCGACAATCAATCCGGCACTGGGCCAAGAATGGAGCCTGGGCCTTTACGACAATCAATCCGGCACTAGGCTGAGAATGGAGCCTGGGCCTTTCCGATAATCAATCCGGCACTAGGCCAAGAATGGAGCCTGGGCCTTTCCGACAATCAATCCGGCACTGGGCCAAGAATGGAACCTGGGCCTTTCCGACAATCAATCCGGCACTAGGCTGAGAATGGAGCCTGGGCCTTTCCGACAATCAATCCGGCACTAGGCCGAGAATGGAGCCTGGGCTTTTCCTGAAGCCAATTCCTCACTTGGCCGAGAATGGAGCCCAGGCTTTCCGAAGGCTAACCCGCAGCAGGCCTGGGGCCTTTGCTGCTCTGAGAGATGATGAGGGGGGGAGGTGGGGCAAGGGGTGTGTGCGTGCATCTGAGAGATGTTGAAGCTGAAAGAGCAAAGCCCCATCCACTTCGACTTAACTGCTGCCAAATAGACGGGAGCCGTTAGTGCCACGAGGGGAGGGGAACCATGGGGGAGGGGGGGGGAGTGAAGTAGCAGGGGATAATGAACGAACAAGGGACAAATCGCTTCCTATCGGTTAAAGTTCCTTTGAAACCTTCTGACAAAACACACGAGACTTTTAGATAAAAATTGGCAGCAGGAGAAAGGGACATTATTGAACAAGCTGAGAACACACGCACACAGATCGAGGACCTCAACCGCCCCCCACCTTTCATTTCATATTTGTGCACCCCAACCCCTTCCGCTCTCCACTGCCACCCTAACCCCAGCCAACCCCCCACCCACCCCCCCACCCACCCCCCCAAACCCCCAGAAACTATTCTGGAAAGTTCCACTGGAACTAGGAGCTGTCGGCCCCCTCCACTTTGTCCTTTTCTTGCCGGGGCTTTGCCCCTCCAAAAATGACCGAGTTGGGATTGGCCACTTGATTCAACGGAGCAGAGACAGTCCGGGGCTTCAGCTGCAGCCTGGGCCTCTGAGCACGTTCCTCTGCGAGAGAGGGTGGGAGAGAAAGAGGGGGCAGATGGAGGGGGGGGGGGAATGATGGAGGGGGGGGGTGAGGGAAGGGGGGGTGAGGGAAGGGGGGGTGAGGGAAGGGGGGGTGAGGGAAGGGGGGGTGAGGGAAGGGGGGGTGAGGGAAGGGGGGGTGAGGGAAGGGGGGGTGAGGGAAGGGGGGAGAAGGGGAGGGGGAGAAGGGGAGGGGGAGAAGGGGGAGGGGGAGAAGGGGAGGGGGAGAAGGGGAGGGGGAGAAGGGGAGGGGGAGAAGGGGAGGGGGAGAAGGGGAGGGGGAGAAGGGGAGGGGGAGAAGGGGAGGGGGAGAAGGGGAGGGGGAGAAGGGGAGGGGGAGAAGGGGAGGGGGGAGAAGGGGAGGGGGAGAAGGGGAGGGGGAGAAGGGGAGGGGGAGAAGGGGAGGGGGAGAAGGGGAGGGGGAGAAGGGGAGGGGGAGAAGGGGAGGGGGAGAAGGGGAGGGGGAGAAGGGGAGGGGGAGAGGGGGAGGGGGAGGGGGAGAGGGGGAGAAGGGGAGGGGGAGAAGGGGAGGGAGAAAAATACATTAGCTCTGCATCAAGATGTTCTGTTCCATGTACAGATCTACACATGACAGGAGGCCATTCATCCACTCCCACTCGTCACCGTGTGAGCCGTCCGGTGAAACTACCCAATTCATCACACTGCCCACCACACTCCCTCGTTCTTACCACGTCGCCCGATAAATTATCCCTCAGTACTGACCCTCTGACAGTGCGGCACTCCCTCAGTACTGACCCTCTGACAGTGCGGCTCTCCCTCAGCACTGACCCTCTGACAGTGCGGCACTCCCTCAGTACTGACCCTCTGACAGTGCAGCGCTCCCTCAGTACTGACCCTCTGACAGTGCAGCACTCCTTAAATACTGACCCTCTGACAGTGCGGCACTCCCTCAGTACTGACCCTCTGACAGTGCGGCTCTCCCTCAGCACTGACCCTCTGACAGTGCGGCACTCCCTCAGTACTGACCCTCTGACAGTGCAGCGCTCCCTCAGTACTGACCCTCTGACAGTGCGGCACTCCCTCAGTACTGACCCTCTGACAGTGCGGCACTCCCTCAGTACTGACCATCCGACAATGCAGAGCTACCTCAGTACTGACCATCTGACAGTGCAGCCATCCCTCAGTACTGACCCTCTGACAGTGCAGCACTCCCTCAGCACTGACCCTCTGACAGTGCGGCACTCCTTCAGTACTGACCCTCTGACAGTGCGGCACTCCTTCAGTACTGACCCTCTGACAGTGCAGCACTCCCTCAGTACTGACCCTCTGACAGTACGGCACTCCCTCAGTACTGACCCTCTGACAGTGCGGCACTCCCTCAGTACTGACCCTCTGACAGTGCAGCCCTCCCTCAGTACTGACCCTCCGACAGTGCAGCACTCACTCAGTACTGACCCTCTTGACGGTGCGGCACTCCCTCACTGCTGACCCTCTGACAGGGCGGCGCTCCCTCAGCACTGACCCTCTGACAGTGCGGCACTCCTTCAGTACTGACCCTCTGACAGTGCAGCGCTCCCTTAGTACTGACCCTCTGACAGTGCAGCACTCCCTCAGTACTGACCCTCTGACAGTGCGGCACTCCCTGAGTACTGACTCTCTGACAGTGCAGCACTCCCTCAGTACTGACCCTCTGACAGTACGGCACTCCCTCAGTACTGACCCTCTGACAGTGCGGCACTCCCTCAGTACTGACCCTCTGACAGTGCAGCCCTCCCTCAGTACTGACCCTCCGACAGTGCAGCACTCACTCAGTACTGACCCTCTTGACGGTGCGGCACTCCCTCACTGCTGACCCTCTGACAGTGCAGCGCTCCCTTAGTACTGACCCTCTGACAGTGCAGCACTCCCTCAGTACTGACCCTCTGACAGTGCGGCACTCCCTGAGTACTGACTCTCTGACAGTGCAGCACTTCCTCAGTACTGACCCTCTGACAGTGCAGCACTCCCTCAGTACTGACCCTCTGACAGTGCAGCACTCCCTCAGTACTGACCCTCTGACAGGACGGCCCTCCCTCAGTACTGACCCTCCTGAAAGCGCGGCTCCCTCAGTACTGACCCTCTGACAGTGCGGCACTCCCTCAGTACTGACCCTCTGACAGTGCAGCACTCCCTCAGTACTGACCCTCTGACAGTGCAGCACACCCTCAGTACTGACCCTCTGACAGTGCGGCACTCCCTCAGTACTGACCCTCTGACAGTGCGGCACTCCCTCAGTACTGACCCTCTGACAGTGCGGCACTCCCTCAGTACTGACCCTCTGACAGTGGGGCACTCCCTCAGTACTGACCCTCTGACAGTGCGGCAGTCCCTCAGTACTGACCCTCTGACAGTGCGGCACTCCCTCAGTACTGACCCTCTGACAGTGCGGCACTCCCTCAGTACTGACCCTCTGACAGTGCGGCACTCCCTCAGTACTGACCCTCTGACAGTGCGGCACTCCCTCAGTACTGACCCTCTGACAGTGTGGCGCTCCCTCAGTACTGACCCTCTGACAGTGCGGCTCTCCCTCAGTACTGACCCTCTGACAGTGCGGCATTCCCTCAGTACTGACCCTCTGACAGTGCGGCACTCTCTCAGTACTGACCCTCTGACAGTGCGGCACTCCCTCAGTACTGACCCTCTGACAGTGCGGCACTCCCTCAGCACTGACCCTCTGACAGTGCGGCACTCCCTCAGTACTGACCCTCTGACAGTGCAGCACTCCCTCAGTACTGACCCTCTGACAGTGCAGCACTCCCTCAGTACTGACCCTCTGACAGTGCGGCACTCCCTCAGTACTGACCCTCTGACAGTGCAGCACTCCCTCAGTACTGACCCTCTGACAGTGCAGAACTCCCTCAGTACTGACCCTCTGACAGTGCAGCACACCCTCAGTACTGACTCTCTGACAGTGCGGCACTCCGTCAGTACTGACCCTCTGACAGTGCGGCACTCCCTCAGTACTGACCCTCTGACAGTGCGGCACTCCTCAGTACTGACCCTCTGACAGTGCAGCACTCCCTCAGTACTGACTCCCTCAGTACTGACCCTCTGACAGTGCGGCACTCCCTCAGTACTGACCCTCTGACAGTGCGGTGCTCCCTCAGTACTGACCCTCTGACAGTGCGGCACTCCCTCAGTACTGACCCTCTGACAGTGCGGCACTCCCTCAGTACTGACCCTCTGACAGTGCAGCACTCCCTCAGTACTGACCCTCTGACAGTGCGGCACTCCCTCAGTACTGACCCTCTGACAGTGTGGCACTCCCTCAGTACTGACCCTCTGACAGTGAGGCACTCCCTCAGTACTGACCCTCTGACAGTGAGGCACTCCCTCAGTACTGACCCTCCGCCGGCCCTGCCCTCCTTCTGTGTCACTTACCATCTGAGGGCTCCCGGAAGTCGAAAGAGGCTCCGGCGCGTGGGGGGGCGTCGCGGAATCTCCCGCTGCCCCCACTCCCTCGACGGTCAGTCAGGGCACCTCTCTCCGCAAACCCTCGGGTCCCAAAACCTCCGGGACGCCCAAATTCCGAGTCTCGAAAACCTCCTGCGCGGCGGGTGGGGCGAGGAACGAGAGCACAGAGCAGGGAGTGGTTGGGGGAGGGAGAGGAACAGGAACAGAAAAATAACATTAGGTGGTGATCGCTTGGTGGGGTGGGCTGTTCGAGGCCAGGTCCACTTGCGTCGGTCTCGGGGCGTACATCGTGTGCATGGGGAGGCCTCGAGCAAACCTTCACCGATCAAAAGCAAGGGCAACAAGGAAACGGCTTTCAAATGGACGACGGCAGGAGACGATGCAAGAACTAAATTTGGGAACGTTCCTGCCGAGCGAGGGGGGAGTAACTGGGCACTGGATCACCCGGCACCCCCCCACTCTTCCTCCCGCATACACACACCCACCCACCACTTCCTCGTTCCCTCCGTTTCCAACACCCTCCCCCCCCCCCCCCCCCGACTCCCTGTCCCACAAATGTACACCCCCCCCCCCCCCCCCGGTGCCCTCCCACACCCCTCTCTTCCCGGGACACCAGGCTGGAGACGGAATACTGAGGCATATAACAAGGCTCACCCACCGCCCCCTCTCCCCATGATTATCCTGACGTCTCTCTTCCCGATCCCCACCCCACCGGCCCAGATAACCCAATCCCCTAACCCACCTGTCTCTGCGCGCCTCCAACACCCCCCAACACTGTTTGGTTAGCCCCGGTCCTGCAGAGAGAGTCCCCAGCACCAAAGACACGAGCGAGATCGGGGGAGGGCAGAGCAGAGGAGGCCCGGGGGGTGGGGGACTGCACCCCCCGAGCCGGGAAGCAGCGAGCAGCCTGCTCTTGCCGGCGGCGCGTGGCAGAGCAGGCATCGAGCCCTCACCTCCTTGAAAGTCATCGTCCTGGCCACCTCGTGATCCACCCCTTGACCCTCGCCCTGAGAGACAAATCAAGATAAAGGTCGGAGTGGGGAAACAATAAACACGGTTAGGGAGCTGCAGAAATGCGGGAGAGAGAGTGACCGAGGAAGGAGGGTGGGCTGCACAGTTCTGGTCTCCATAGCCCTTAGTTAGACCACACTGGGAGCACTGTGCACAGTTCTGGTCTCCATGTCCCTCGGTTAGACCCACACTGGGAACACTGTGCACAGTTCTGGTCACCATATCCCTCGGTTAGTCCACACTGGGAGCACTGTGCACACATCTGGTCTCCATATCCCTCGGTTAGACCACACTGGGAGCACTGTGCACAGTTCTGGTCTCCATAGCCCTCAGTTAGACCAGACTGGGAGCACTGTGCACAGTTCTGGTCTCCATATCCCTCAGTTAGACCCACACTGGGAGCACTGTGCACAGTTCTGGTCTCCATATCCCTCAGTTAGACCACACTGGGAGCACTGTGCACAGTTCTGGTCTCCATATCCCTCGGTTAGACCACACTGGGAGCACTGTGCACAGTTCTGGTCTCCATATCCTTGGGTTAGACCCACACTGGGAGCACTGTGCACAGTTCTGGTCTCCATATCCTTGGGTTAGACCACACTGGGAGCACTGTGCACACATCTGGTCTCCATATCCCTCGGTTAGACCACACTGGGAGCACTGTGCACAGTTCTGGTCTCCATATCCCCCGGTTAGACCACACTGGGAGCACTGTGCACACATCTGGTCTCCATATCCCTCGGTTAGACCACACTGGGAGCACTGTGCACAGTTCTGGTCTCCATATCCCTCGGTTAGACCACACTGGGAGCACTGTGCACAGTTCTGGTCTCCATATCCCCCGGTTAGACCACACTGGGAGCACTGTGCACAGTTCTGGTCTCCATATCCCTCGGTTAGACCACACTGGGAGCACTGGCACAGTTCTGGTCTCCGTATCCCTCGGTTAGACCACACTGGGAGCACTGTGCACAGTTCTGGTCTCCGTATCACTCGGTGAGACCCACACTGGGAGCACTGTGCACAGTTCTGGTCTCCATATCCCTCAGTTAGACCCACACTGGGAGCACTGTGCACAGTTCTTCTTGCCGTATTATACAAAGGATATACAGACACTGGAGATGTTGTATAACAGATTTTCCAGTCTGGTACCAGAAGCGAGAGATTATAAATATTAGGAACTGGCCAAGGGGGTGCCTCATCGAGATTACTAAAATGACGAAAGGGATAGAAGTGGAGAAGGTCGGGGGAGGGCAGAGCAGAGGAGGCCCGGGGGGTGGGGGACTGCACCCCCCGAGCCGGGAAGCAGCGAGCAGCCTGCTCTTGCCGGCAGCGCGTGGCAGAGCAGGCATCGAGCCCTCACCTCCTTGAAAGTCATCGTCCTGGCCACCTCGTGATCCACCCCTTGACCCTCGCCCTGAGAGACAAATCAAGATAAAGGTCGGAGTGGGGAAACAATAAACACGGTTAGGGAGCTGCAGAAATCCGGGAGGAGAGAGAGTGACCGAGGAAGAGGGGGGGGGGGGGCTGCACAGTTCTGGTCTCCATATCCCTCGGTTAGACCACACGGGGAGCACTGTGCACAGTTCTGGTCTCCATATCCCTCAGTTAGACCACACTGGGAGCACTGTGCACAGTTCTGGTCTCCGTATCCCTCGGTTAGACCACACTGGGAGCACGGTGCACAGTTCTGGTCTCCGTATCACTCGGTTAGACCACACTGGGAGCACTGTGCACAGTTCTTCTTGCCGTATTATACAAAGGATATACAGACACTGGAGATATTGTATAACAGATTTTCCAGTCTGGTACCAGAAGCGAGAGATTATAAATATTAGGAACTGGCCAAGGGGGTGCCTCATCGAGATTACTAAAATGACGAAAGGGATAGACGTGGGGAAGGTCCACTGTGGGGTGAGACCGGAACTAGAGGCTGGAGGGGAGCCATCAATATGCAGCAGTCACTGATAAACCGCAATGGGGGAAATCGGGAGGAATGTATCTCCCCAGAGAGTGGGGGGAATGTGGGACTCGTTCCCACAGGGAGACGGCGAGAGTAACCTCAACGAGATAATGGGGGGGGGGGGGGCTGTACTGCAGAACGACAAGAGGAAAGGGAAGAGAAGAGTTGATAATAAGGCTGTGTTTTCCGTACCAGCCTCACCTCGATCACCACCACGTCCAAAACCTCCTCGTTCCTGCCTGCGGCCTTCTGCAATGTCTACACGTAATGTTCGATCACCATAAAGCTGGGGGAGGGGGTGGGGGGGAAGAGAAGGAGGGAGGGAAGGGGAGAAGGAGGGAGGGAAGGGGAGAAGGAGGGAGGGATTGGGAGAAGGAGGGAGGGAAGGGGAGAAGGGGGAGGGAAGGGGAGAAGGAGGGAGGGAAGGGGAGAAGGAGGGAGGGAAGGAGAGAAGGTGGGAGGGAAGGGGAGAAGGTGGGAGGGAAGGGGAGAAGGAGGGAGGGAAGGGGAGAAGGAGGGAGGGAAGGGGAGTGAGTGAAAAGGGGGTGGAAGAGAGAGAAGGGGGGGGAGAAACAAGAGAAAGAGGAATTAAATTAGATTCCAGTCTGTAACTCAGTCCCGGGTCCCTGTTATTCTATATATAAACCATCCCGAACCCCTCGATTAGATTCCAGTCTGTAACTCACTCCCGGGTGTCTGTTATTCTATATATAAACCACCCTGAACCCCTCGATTAGATTCCAGTCTGTAACTCACTCCCGGGTATCTGTCATTCTATATATAAACCACCCTGAGCCCCTCGATTAGTTTCCAGTCTGTAACTCACTCCCGGGTATCTGTTACTCTATATATAAACCACCCTGAACCCCTCGATTAGATTCCAGTCTGTAACTCACTCCCGGGTATCTGTTATTCTATATAAACCATCCCGAACCCCTCGATTAGATTCCAGTCTGTAACTCACTCCCGGGTATCTGTTATTCTATATATAAACCATCCCGAACCACTCGATTAGATTCCAGTCTGTAACTCACTCCCGGGTATCTGTTATTCTATATATAAACCACCCCGAACCACTCGATTAGATTCCAGTCTGTAACTCACTCCCGGGTATCTGTTATTCTATATATAAACCACCCTGAACCCCTCGATTAGATTCCACTCTGTAACTCACTCCCGGGTATCTGTTATTCTATATATAAACCACCCCAAACCCCTCGATTAGATTCCAGTCTGTAACTCACTCCCGGGTATCTGTTATTCTATATATAAACCACTCTGAACCCCTCGATTAGATTCAGAATAATTTCACACAAATGCACTTACTGCTCCGTCAAACGTGAGGGCTTCCTCAAGAGTTTCAACATCATCGAACTCCACGTAACAAAACCCTGTGGGCAAAGCGACAATGAAGACAGAGTTGTGAAAAGACCGGCTACCATAGTATAAAACCTGGGTTAGACCACACAGAACACTGTGCACAGTTCTGTTCTCCATATCCCTCGGTTAGACCACACAGAACACTGTGCACAGTTCTGTTCTCCATATCCCTCGGTTAGACCACACTGGGAGCACTGTGCACAGTTCTGGTCTCCGTATCCCTCGGTTAGCCCACACTGGGAGCACTGTGCACAGTTCTGGTCTCCATATCCCTCGGTTAGACCCACACTGGGAGCACTGTGCACAGTTCTGGTCTCCATATCCCTCAGTTAGACCACACTGGGAGCACTGTGCACAGTTCTGGTCTCCATATCCCCCGGTTAGACCCACACTGGGAGCACTGTGCACAGTTCTGGTCTCCATATCCCTCAGTTAGACCCACACTGGGAGCACTGTGCACAGTTCTGGTCTCCATATCCCTCGGTTAGACCCACACTGGGAGCACTGTGCACAGTTCTGGTCTCCATATCCCTCGGTTAGCCCACACTGGGAGCACTGTGCACAGTTCTGGTCTCCATATCCCTCGATTAGACCACACTGGGAGCACTGTGCACAGTTCTGTTCTCCATATCCCTCGGTTAGACCACACTGGGAGCACTGTGCACAGTTCTGGTCTCCATATCCCTCGGTTAGTCCCACACTGGGAGCACTGTGCACAGTTCTGGTCTCCATATCCCTCGATTAGACCACACTGGGAGCACTGTGCACAGTTCTGGTCTCCATATCCCTCGGTTAGACCACACTGGGAGCACTGTGCACAGACCTGGTCTCCATATCCCTCGGTTAGACCACACTGGGAGCACTGTGCACAGTTCTGGTCTCCATATCCCTCGGTTAGACCACACTGGGTGAACTCTGTTATAGCTGCTGAAGGAGGTCACAGCTATTGAGAACGTTGTAAATGATGATGCTGGGAGGGTTTGAAGGCAATGTAGGGATTGGTAAAGATGGCTGAGAATATGAAATTTCATTGCTGTGCGATCAGTTACAAAGGATAGCGGCTGGCAGAATATCAAATCAGCAGCCACATGTACATTGCAATTCCACAAATGGCAACATGATTTGCCATCAGAGAATCTCTTTCTTTGACCCAGGTTGCTGGGCAGATTAACTCTCCGCTTGTTCAGATTATCCAATCCCACACCAGGACGGTCAAAAGAGGCAAACAACGCCCCCCTCGGCACTGGCTCTCTGGCAGTGCGGCACCCCCATCGGCACTGGCTCTCTGGCAGTGCAGCTCCCCCATCGGCACTGGCTCGCTGGCAGTGCGGCACCCCCCTCGGCACTGGCTCTCTGGCAGTGCGGCACGTCCCTCAGCACTGGCCCTCCGGCAGTACAGCACCCCCCTCGGCACTGGCCCTCTGGCAGTACAGCACCCCCCTCGGCACTGGCCCTCCGGCAGTACAGCACCCCCCTCGGCACTGGCCCTCCGGCAGTGCAGCTCCCCCCTCGGCACTGGGCCCTCCGGCAGTGCGGCGCCCCCCTCGGCACTGGCCCTCCGGCAGTACAGCACCCCCCTCGGCACTGGCTCTCTGGCAGTGCAGCTCCCCCATCGGCACTGGCTCGCTGGCAGTGCAGCGCCCCCCTCGGCACTGGCTCTCTGGCAGTGCGGCGCCCCCCTCGGCACTGGCTCTCTGGCAGTGCGGCGCCTCCCTCGGCACTGGCTCTCTGGCAGTGCGGCGCCCCCCTCGGCACTGGCTCTCTGGCAGTGCGGCGCCCCCCTCGGCACTGGCCCTCCGGCAGTGCAGCTCCCCCCTCGGCACTGGGCCCTCCGGCAGTGCAGCACCCCCCTCGGCACTGGCTCTCTGGCAGTGCGGCGCCCCCCTCGGCACTGGCTCTCTGGCAGTGCGGCGCCCCCCTCGGCACTGGCCCTCCGGCAGTGCAGCTCCCCCCTCGGCACTGGCTCTCTTGACAGTGCAGCACTCCCTCATTACTGACCCTCTGACAGTGTGGCGCTCCCTCAGTACTGACCCTCTGACAGTGCAGCACTCCCTCAGCACAGACCCTCTGACAGTGCGGCACTCCCTCAGTACTGACCCTCTGACAGTGCGGCACTCCCTCAGTACTGACCCTCTGACAGTGCGGCGCCCCCCTCGGCACTGACCCTCTGACAGTGCAGCGCTCCCTCAGTACTGACCCTCTGACAGTGCGGCACTCCCTCAGTACTGACCCTCTGACAGTGCAGCACTCCCTCAGCACAGACCCTCTGACAGTGCGGCACTCCCTCAGTACTGACCCTCTGACAGTGCGGCACTCCCTCAATACTGACCCTCTGACAGTGCAGCACTCCCTCAGTACTGACCCTCTGACAGTGCAGCACTCCCTCAGTACTGACCCTCTGACAGTGCGGCACTCCCTCAGTACTGACCCTCTGACAGTGCAGCACTCCCTCAGTACTGACCCTCTGACAGTGCGGCACTCCCTCAGTACTGACCCTCTGACAGTGAGACACTCCCTCAGTACTGACCCTCTGACAGTGCAGCACTCCCTCAGCACAGACCCTCTGACAGTGCGGCACTCCCTCAGTACTGACCCTCTGACAGTGCGGCACTCCCTCAGTACTGACCCTCTGACAGTGCGGCACTCCCTCAGTACTGACCCTCTGACAGTGCGGCACTCCCTCAGTACTGACCCTCTGACAGTGCAGCGCTCCCTCAGTACTGACCCTCTGACAGTGCGGCACTCCCTCAGTACTGACCCTCTGACAGTGCGGTGCACCCTCAGTACTGACCCTCTGACAGTGCGGCACTCCCTCAGTACTGACCCTCTGACAGTGCGGCACTCCCTCAGTACTGACCCTCTGACAGTGCAGCACTCCCTCAGTACTGACCCTCTGACAGTGCAGCACTCCCTCAGTACTGACCCTCTGACAGTGCAGCGCTCCCTCAGTACTGACCCTCTGACAGTGCACTCCCCCCTCAGTACTGACCCTCTGACAGTGCAGCTCCCCCCTCGGCACTGACCCTCTGACAGTGCAGCATTCCCTCAGTACTGACCCTCTGACAGTGCACTCCCCCCTCAGTACTGACCCTCTGACAGTGCGGCACTCCCTCAGTACTGACCCTCTGACAGTGCGGCACTCCCTCAGTACTGACCCTCTGACAGTGCAGCTCCCCCCTCGGCACTGGCTCTCTGACAGTGTGCTGTGTGCAGCAAACCCATTAACATGCATCAAGAGAATGACAAAGTTTAAACAAGTAGAAGTGTGGACATGATAAATTGCCCTTCGTGACCAAATAAGGTTAGATGGGGTTATTGGGTTACGGGGATAGGGTGGAAGTGAGGGCTTAAGTGGGTCAGTGCAGACTCAATGGGCTGAATGGCCTCCTTCTGCACTGTATGGTCTGTGTTCTATGTAACTGTACTGAACACCTCCCTCCTGTCCATTAACTGGGAAGACAGCTGGGATTCAGAATCATAAGAAACGACTCAATCCAAAGCTTTTTGATCCGGAGGGATATGGACAGAGTGGATTGGAGAGGATGTTTCCTCTGGTGGGAGAATCTAGAACCGGGGGGTCGCCCATTCGAGACGGAGATGAAGAGAATTTTCTTCTCTCAAAGGGTGGAGAGATTCCTGACCTTCCTTCCCCAGAAATCAATGGAAGCAGCGAGTGTGAATATTTGTCAGGCACAGCCGGATAGATTCTCCATTAACGAGGGGGGGTGAAAGGTCATCAGGGATGTGGGGTCGAGGTTACAGTCAGATCTGATATGGTGGTATAGAATGGGAGAGCAGGACTCGAGGGGCAGAGTGGCCTTCTCCTGTTCCTCGTCCGTACGTTTACGTGCAAGTCTCCTTTGACTAACTTTCCAAATCCCCGACCTTTGCCGTCTCGATCAAGGAGCAGCTGTTCCATGATCACCTTGATCAGGAATTATAGTGACCTAGAAAATTCGAACAGGGGGAGACAGGGTAGCTGCAGGAAGGCCGTTTGCGATGGTGGGTGTGTCCAGAACCAGGGGGTCACAGTCTGAGGATGCAAGGTAGACCGTTTAGGACAGAGATATGGAGAAACTTCTTCACCCGCACAGTGGTTGGCCTGTGGAATCTGTCACCACAGGAAGTAGTTGAGGCCAAACTGTATGTTTTCAAGAGCAGTTAGATATAGCACTTGGGGTGAAGGGGATCGAAGGAGATGGGGAAATGGGATTAGGCTTTGGAGGTGGATGATCAGCCATGATCATAATTAATGCTGGAACAGGCTTGAAGGGCCTGTTTCTATCAGGAACACCCACTGCCTGCAAGTTACCCTCCAACCCTCACACCATCCGGACTTGGAAATATATCCGCCATTGCTTCACAGTCGCTGGGTCAAATTCCCAGAACTCCCTCCCTAGTAGCACTGTGGGTTTCTTCATACAGGATAGAGGCCCTGAATAGAGGCCATATCTGTACATGACTGTGGCAATGTGGGAACGTGCGTCACGATGAGAGTACAAGGCAGCTACGGGAGGATTTGGGCAGACTCGGTGAGTGAACAATAACATGGAAGATAATGTGGGGAAAATGAGAGGTTGGGGAACAGATTTGCAGAGTATTTCTTCAGAGATTAGAAAGTGCAGGTGCACAAAGGGAGTTGGGTGTCTTGTCCATGAGTCACTGCAGCCTAGCAAGGTAGGTGCAGCAAGCTATTAGGAAAGCTAATAGTACATTGACCTTTATCACAAGGAGGATTGGAGTACAGGACTTGTGGTCCTGCGTCAATTATATTTAGTGTTTATTGCAAAAAGGACTGGAGTATAAAAGTAGAGAAGTGTTAGGGGCCTCACGGTAGCATGGTGGTTAGCATCAATGCTTCACAGCTCCAGGGTCCCAGGTTCGATTCCCGGCTGGGTCACTGTCTGTGTGGAGTCTGCACGTCCTCCCCGTGTGTGCGTGGGTTTCCTCCGGGTGCTCCGGTTTCCTCCCACAGTCCAAAGATGTGCGGGTTAGGTGGATTGGCCATGCTAAATTGCCCGTAGTGTAAGGTTAATGGGGGGATTGTTGGGTTACGGGTATACGGGTTACGTGGGTTTAAGTAGGGTGATCATTGCTCGGCACAACATCGAGGGCCGAAGGGCCTGTTCTGTGCTGTACTGTTCTATGTTCTATGTTGTTGCAATTGTATAGTGTGTTGGTGAGACCACATCTGGAGTATTGTGTCCAGTTTTGGTTTCCTTAGTTGAGGAAGGATGTGGTGACATTGGAGGCAGTTCAGAGGAGGGTCGCCAGATTGATTCTGGGATGAAAGGGTAGCACTGTGGCTTCACAGCTGCAGGGTCCCAGGTTCGATTCCCGCTTGTGTCACTGTCTGTGCGGAGTCTGCACGTTCTCCCCGTGTCTGCGTGGGTTTCCTCCGGGTGCTCAGGTTCCCTCCCACAGTTCAAAGGTGTGCAGGGTAGGTGGATTGGCTGTAACAAATTGCCCATGAGGCCAAAAGATTAGGAGGGGTTACGGGGATAGGGTGGGAGGTGTGGGCCTAAGTAGGGTGGTCTTTCCAAGAGTCAGTGCAGACTCAATGGGCCAAATGGCCTCCTTCTGCACTGTAAATTCTATGTTCTATGTATGAGGAGAGATTAAACAGTTTGGGCTTATACTCGCTGGAGAGGGGATCTGATCGAGGTGTATAAAATACTAAAAGGGATTGATAAAGTAAACGGAGACCAAACGTTCCCCCTTGTGAGGCAATCTCAAACAAGGGCTTTTGGAGATAGAACAAAGAACAAAGAAAATTACAGCACAGGAACAGGCCCTCCGGCTCTCCCAGCCTGCGCCGATCCAGATCCTTTATCTAAACCTGTCTCCTGTTTTCCAAGGTCTACTTCCCCCTGTTCCCGCCCATTCATATACCTGTCTAGATGCTTCTTAAATGATGCTATCGTGCCTGCCTCTACCACCTCCGCTGGCAAAGCGTTCCAGGCACCCAACACCCTCTGCGTGAAAACCTTTCATCGCACATCTCCCTTAAACTTTCCCCCTCTCACCTTGAAATCGTGACCCCTTCTAACTGACACCCCCACCCTTGGGAAAAGCTTGTTGCTATCCACCCTGTCCATACCTCTCATAATTTTGTAGACTTCAATCAGGTCCCCCCTCAACCTCCGTCTTTCCAACGAAAACAATCCTAATCTACTCAACCTTTCTTCATAGCTAGCACCCTCCATACCAGGCAACATCCTGGTGAACCTCCTCTGCACCCTCTCTAAAGCATCCACATCCTTCTGGTAATGTGGCGACCAGAACTGCACGCAGTATTCCAAATGTGGCCGAACCAAAGTCCTATACAACTGTAACATGACCTGCCAACTCTTGTACTCAATACCCCGTCCGATGAAGGCAAGCATGCTGTATGCCTTCTTGACCACTCTATCAACCTGCGTTGCCACCTTCAGGGTACAATGGACCTGAACTCCCAGATCTCTCTGCACATCAATTTCCCCCAAGACCCTTCCATTGACCATATAGTCCGCTCTTCAATTTGATCTTCCAAAATGCATCACCTCGCATTTGCCTGGACAGAACTCCATCTGCCATTTCTCTGCCCAACTCTCCAATCTATCTATATTTTGTTGTATGCTCTGACAGTCCTCCTCGCTATCTGCAACTCCACCAATCTTAGTATCATCTGCAAACTTGCTAATCAGACCACCTATACCTTCCTCCAGGTCATTTATGTAGATCACAAATAACAGTGGCCCGAGCACGGATCCCTGTGGAACACCACTAGTCACCCTTCTCCATTTTGAGACAATCCCTTCCACCACTACTCTCTGCCTCCTGTTGCCCAGCCAGTTCTTTATCCATCTAGCTAGTACACCCTGAACCCCATACGACTTCACTTTTTCCATCAACCTGCCATGGGAAACCTTATCAAACGCCTTACTAAAGTCCATGTATACGACATCTACAGCCCTTCCCTCATCAATTAACTTTGTCACTTCCTCAAAGAATTCTATTAGGTTTGTAAGACATGACCTTCCCTGCACAAAACCATGCCGCCATCACTGATAAGTCTTCCAGATGTGAATAGATCCTATCCCTCAGTATCTTCTCCAACAGTTTGCCTACCACTGACGTCAAGCTCACAGGTCTATAATTCCCTGGATTATCCCTGCTACCCTTCTTAAACAAAGGGACAACATTAGCAATTCTCCAGTCCTCCAGGACCTCACCCGTGCTCAAGGATGCTGCAAAGATATCTGTTAAGGCCCCAGCTATTTCAACCCTCGCTTCCCTCAGTAACCTGGGATAGATCCCATCCGGTCCTGGGGACTTGTCCACCTTAATGTCTTTTAGAATACCCAAAACTTCCCCCTTCCGTATGACAACTTGACCGAGAGTATTTAAACATCCATCCCTAGCCTCAACATCCGTCTTGTCCCTCTCCTTTGTGAATACCGATGCAAAGTACTCATTAAGAATCTCACCCATTTCCTCTGAGCCCACGCATAAATTTCCTCTTTAGTCTCTAAGTGGGCCAATCCTTTCTCTAGTTACCCTCTTGCTCCTTACATACGAATAAAATGCTTTGGGATTTTCCTTAACCCTGTTAGCCAAAGATATTTCATGACCCCTTTTAGCCCTCTTTATTGCGCGTTTGAGATTCGTCCTACTTTCCCGATATTCCTCCAAAGCTTCATCGGTTTTGAGTTGCCTCGATCCTATGTATGCTTCCTTTTTCATCTTGGCCAGTCTCACAATTTCACCCGTCATCCATGGTTCCCTAATCTTGCCATTTCTATCTTTCATTTTCACAGGAACATGTCTGTCCTGGGATAGGTTGAGAGTCGGTAGATTTGGAACTGAGATGAGGAAGAACTACTTCTCTCAGAGGGTGGTGAATTTGTGGAACTCGCTGCCCCATAGTGTGGTGGAATCCGAGTCATTAAATGGTTTCAAGGAGATAGATATATTTCTGATAGAAAACGGGTTGAAGGGATCTGGGGGAACAGGCGGGGAGGCGGATGCGAGACCAGGAAGCGATCAGCCAGGATCTGATTGAATGGCGGAGCAGACTCCAAGGACTGAATTGCCTACTTCTGCCCTTCATTCCTACGTTCTCATGTATAGGAGCTTGGTTAGACCGCAGCTGAAGTGTGGTGCCTTTACCTTAGGAAGGAAATTATTGGGCAGCACGGTGGCACAGTGGGTTAGCACTGCAGTCTCACGGCGCCGAGGTCCCAGGTTCGATCCCGGCTCTGGGTCACTGTCCGTGTGGAGTTTGCACATTCTCCCCGTGTTTGCGTGGGTCTCATCCCCACAACCCAAAGATGTGCAGGGTAGGTGGATTGGCCATGCTGAATTGCCCCTGAATTGGAAAAAAGAATTGGGTACTCTAAATTTTAGGGAAAAAAAGGAAGGAAATTATAGCCCCAAAGGGAGGTTCTTGTGCCGGGCATGGCGGTTCTGTCCTATGGAAAGACATTGGAGAAACTGCGCTTGCATTCTCTCCAGTCTCAATAGACGAGAGGTGATCTAATTGAAATCTGCAAAATACTGCAGGGTTAGAAAGGGTAGGTGTAGGTGAGATGTCTCACTTGGTTGGGGAGTAAATACAATTGCAAAATATGGGGAAAGTCAACTGTGACTGAGAGGAGGACAGCTTCTACTCAAGAGGGTGCGAATATTTGGTATTCTCTGGTCCAGAGGGCAGTGGAAGCTCAGTCACTGAGTACATTTAAAGCAGAGTTTGAAAGTTTTCTGAATCCCAATGACAAAGATATGGGGATGGTGGCGGTTTGGGGGGGGAAGCATTGAAGTGGATGATGAGCAACTATTGAATTGTACAGCAGAGCGGGGTCACAACGGGCTGAATGGCCTACCTGTTCCTGTGAGAAGGCAGCAGCATGCAGCCGCCCCCTCCCCGCGGGACCCTGGAGCAACACTGGACGCTTGTGGTCCATTTTACTGGAATTTTTTTGAGAGAAAATCTACTGAGGGTTGGTGCCTAAAGGGGCTGTTCAAGCTTCCCAGTTTAAACATGCAGAAATCTTTTGGGGGGGGAGGAGGGACTGTTTGCAGATCGCCTGTCAACTGTCTAGCTGTAATCGTGTGTGTTTAAGCTTTCTTTCTTTTTTAAAACAAACGTTGAAACTTTAATGTTGAAAATATGCAAGAGTGGATTAATGGTTCTGCTCACTTCAGCTCTGAGACCCTCTCACTAAAATCACTAATTGTAAATGGTCCTGGAAGAGTTACTTTGCCGCAGGGCAGCACAGTGGCACAGTGGGTTAGCACTGCTGCCTCGCGGCGCCGAGGTCCCAGGTTCGATCCCGGCTCTGGGTCACTGTCCGTGTGGAGTTTGCACATTCTCCCCATGTTTGCGTGGGTTTCGCCCCCACAACCCAAAGATGTGCAGGGTCGGTGGATCGGCCACGCTAAATTGCCCCTTAATTGGAAAAAATGAATTGGGTATTCTAAATTTATTTTAAAAAGTTAATTTGCCACAGGATTCCCATCCTCTGTACAGCTGGGTCTGGTTCAGTTTCGGGTCAGTGGTAAACCACCCCCCTCATCTCCACCCCACCCCTGCCAAGATTTCGGTAGTGGGGGATTCAGCGATAGGAATGACATCTCAGCAACCAACGGTTACTTTAGCTAATCCCCTCCTTTTAATGTACTTATCAAGGCTTCTACAATCCTCCTGTATTCCTGCCTCGTTCACAGGTTGACACGGTGAGTCCGGGGGGGTGGATGGGATCAATCGGATTCCAGCACAGGGGTAGTAAACAGAAAACTCTCTCGCTGCGCTACATCGGTCTGCCAACTATAGCCAAGGAGAGAGATCGAGCAGCTCATCACAAGGCCGGATATGAAGCCTGGGGCCTTTCCGGCTCCGCTTGCCCATTTATTGGCCACTGAGCTCCTTTACGCGGCAATTGGGTGGGGAGTGTTCACAGACCTTTGAACTTATCCGTCTCCTTATCGCGCACTAGTCGTATGCTCCGGACCCGGAGCTCCTTGAAGATGTGGTCGATGTCGCCCTGCACAGCGTTGAAGGGCAGGTTCCCCACAAAGGCGGTGAATGGAGGCTCAGTGGGCAGCTCCTTCTGACGGCGAGGTCCATCACCCCCTGCTCCTCCTCCTCGTGGCCTTCTACATCGCGGGCCGAGGGAGAGAAAACAAGCAGGTCAGCTCAATGTAAAGCCTCCAAATCACAACATGTGGGGGCCGGGAGCGGGGGAGATTGGGTGCGAGGGTGGGGCAGGCACGAGGGTGGGGCAGGCACAAGGGGGAGCAGGCACAAGGGGAGGGCGCACACAAGGGGGGGGGCAGGCACAAGGGGGGGGGGGCAGGCACAAGGGGAGGGCTGGCATAAGGGGAACCCGGGCGCGAGGGGGGGGGGGGGGGGGGGGGGGGGCTGGGAGTTCCAGATATCTGAGTGACATCAGCTGACCTGACGACAGTGGTCGGGCGACAGGGAGGACTCAATGTACTTTATCAATACTCATTAAGACACTGCGAGACGCACACTGAAATCATTGAACATTGTGTGTGCTGTGTGAACATAAATTCTCATTTGTCTCTCCCTCCCGCCCTCTCACTGCTACTAATGTACCCCCTTTGGGTGCATTCTGCTCAAGGCACTATTAAACTCTCCTTTCAAAGGCGCAAGGCTCACAGAGGTGTGAATATTAATCTCTATTACATTGAAGAGCCACCATTGGGCGGGAATTAACGAGAAAAACTCATTTATAGAGGAGTGCACTGGAGAGGGTGTCATGGGTGAAAGGGCAGAGGTCAGAGGGGACTGCTCAAGGTGTCCCCTCCAATAGAAAGGTTTGGAGGGGTGAGGGTATTGGACAATTCCCTGGTCCCCCTTCCAGGCTGGTATTTTTAGGGGGTTGCGGTATTGCTCAATTCTCTAGACCCCAAGGACGACGCGGTGACGGAGTGGTTAGCACTGAGGCCTCCTGGTACCGAGGACCGGGTTTGATCCAGCCTCGCGTCACTGTCGTGTGGAGTTTGCACATGCTCCCCAGATTGCTAAACGACCCTCTTATGGACTGACCTCATTAACACTACACCCTGTATGCTTCATCCGATGCCGGCGTTTATGTAGTTACATTGTATACCTTGTGTTGCCCTATTATGTATTTTCTTTTATTCCCTTTTCTTCCCATGTACTGAATGATCTGTTGAGCTGCCCGCAGAAAAATACTTTTCACTGTACCTCGGTACACGTGACAATAAACAAATCCAATCCATTCTGCATGGGTGTCTCACCCCCACAACCCAAAAGATGTGCAGCTTAGGTACACTGGCCACACTAAATTGTCCCTTAATTGGTAAAGAAAATAATTGGGTACTCCAAATTTATTTGTTGTTGTAATTCCCTGGTCCCTAAACATCCTCCGAGGTTGTCTTTTGGAGGGCTGGGGGCGTGGGGTCAAGGCATTGGTCAATTCCCAAATCCCCAGCTCCTCCTTGGGTGTATTGGGGGGGAGGGGGGGGGGGGTCAGGGTACTGCTCATTATCCTCATCTGCTCCCCGGGTCAAAGAGGTCCACAGCACTGAAAAGACCTTACAGAGGGCAGCAGGGTGGCGCAGTGGGTTAGCACTGCTGCCTGACGTCACCTCGGTCCCAGGTTCGATCCCGGCTCTGGGTCACTGTCCGTGTGGAGTTTGCACATTCTCCCCGTGTCTGCGAGGGTCTCGCCCCCACAACCCAATGATGTGCCATGCTAAATTGCATCTTAATTGGAAAAAAAATGAATTGGGTATTCTAAATTTATAAAAAAAGGAGAAAAAGAAGAAAAGACCTTCAGCCCATCGCACCTACGCCGGTCAAGAACAATCACCCCACTATCCGAAAGTTATTTTCCAGTGCTTGGCCCATAGTCTGGTACCTTGGTATGCCTGGCCATCAGAACTGCACATCGAAACACGTCTGAAATGTTCTGAGGGCCTCTGCCTCTACCACCCTTTCAGGCAGCGAGGTCCAGACTCCCACCACCCTCTGGGTACAAAGGTTTATCCTCACATTCCCCCTAAACCTCCTGCCCCTTCCCTTAAATCTCTGCCCCCTGGGCATTGACCCCTCCACCAAGGGGAAACGTTTCTTCCTGTCTACTCTCTCTGTGTCCCTCATAATTTTATACTTGTTCCCCCTCAGTCTCCTCTGCTCCAAGGAAAACAACCCCAATCTATCCAATCTCTCCTCATAGCTCAAACTCTCCAGCCCAGGCCACATCCTGGTAAATCTCCTCTGCCGTTCTTTGAGGAGGTAACAAGGAAGTTGAACAAAGGAGAACCAGTGGATGATACTTACTTAGATTTCCAGAAGGCCTTTGACAAGGTGCCACATTGAGGACTTAAATAAGTTAAAACCCAGGGTGTTCAGGGTAAGATCCTGGCATGGATAGAGGATTGGCTGACTGGCAGAAGGCAGAGAGTGGGGATAAAGGTGTCTTTTTCAGGATGGCAGCCACTGACTAGTGATGTGCCTCAGGGGTCTGTGCTGGGACCACAACTTTTCACAATATACATTAATGATCTGGAAGAAGGAACTGAAGGCACTGTTGCTAAGTTTGATGATGATACAAAGATCTGTAGAGGGACAGGTGTATTGAGGAAGCAAGGGGGCTGCAGAAGGATTTGGACAAGCTAGGAGAGTGGGAAATGAAGTAGCAAATTAAGTACAATGTGGAAAAAAGTATGATGTTAAGCACTTTGGAAGGAGGAATTTATGCATGGACCATTTTCTAAATGGGGAAATGCTTGGGAAATCTGAAGCACAAAGGGACTTGGGAGTCCTTGTTCACGATTCTCTTAAGGTTAATGTGCAGGTTCAGTCGGCAGTTATGAAGGCAAATGCAATGTTAGCATTCATGTCAAGAGGGCGAGAATACAAGACCCGGGATGTACTTCTGAGGCTGTATAAGCCTCTGGTCAGACTCCATTTGGACTATTGTGAGCAGACTTGGGCCCCGAAGGATGTGCTGGGCTTTGGAAAGGGTCAAGGAGGTTCATAAGAATGATCCCTGGAATGAAGAACTTCTCGTATGAGGAACGGTTGAGGACTCGGGGTCTGTGTTCGTTGGAGTACAGGCATGATTGAATGGCGGATGTTTCTCATCCCCATTCTCCTGCCTTTTCCCCATAACCCCTGTTCCCCTTATTAAGCAAGAACCAATTATTTATCTGTCTTAAAGACACTCAGTGATTTGGCCTCCACAGCCTTCTGCGGCAAAGAGTTGCACAGATTCACCACCCTCTGGCTGAAGAAATTCCTCCTCATCTCTGTTTTAAAGGATCGTCCCTTTAGTCTGAGATGGTGTTTTCTGCTTCTAGTTTCTCCTACCCGTGGAAACATCCTCTCCACGCCCACTCTATCCAGGCCTCGCAGAATCCTGTCATTTTTAATGCGATCCTTCTAAACTCCATTGGTGGTGGAGGGGTCAGGATATTGTGCCCTGCCCTAACTCCCTCCCCAGGTGTATTGGGGTCAGGATATTGCTCATTGCTCCCACCCCCTCCCCAGGTGTATTGGGGTCAGGATATTGTGCCCTGCCCTAACTCCCTCCCCAGGTGTATTGGGGTCAGGATATTGTGCCCTGCCCTAACTCCCTCCCCAGGTGTATTGGGGTCAGGATATTGTGCCCTGCCCTAACTCCCTCCCCAGGTGTATTGGGGTCAGGATATTGTGCCCTGCCCTAACTCCCTCCCCAGGTGTATTGGGGTCAGGATATTGTGCCCTGCCCTAACTCCCTCCCCAGGTGTATTGGGGTCAGGATATTGTGCCCTGCCCTAACTCCCTCCCCAGGTGTATTGGGGTCAGGATATTGTGCCCTGCCCTAACTCCCTCCCCAGGTGTATTGGGGTCAGGATATTGTGCCCTGCCCTAACTCCCTCCCCAGGTGTATTGGGGTCAGGATATTGTGCCCTGCCCTAACCCCTCCCCAGGTGTATTAGGGTCAGGATATTGTGCCCTGCCCTAACCCCTCCCCAGGTGTATTGAGGGTATGTGTGCCAGGGTGTTGCTCTTTGCCCCCATCTCCTCCCCTGGTGTATTCAAGGTGGGAGTTAGGGTACCACAGCCACTCTTCAGGAGTATTGAGGGTAGGAGGGAGGAGGGCAAGGATTGCTCATTGCCCCTTTCCCCACCTCCCCGGGTGTATTAGGGGTCAGGGTATTACTCTCTGTCCCACCCCCTCCCCGGGTGTATTGGGGGGGGGGCAGGGTATTGCTCATTGCTCCCACCCCCTCCCCGGGTGTATTGGGGTCAGGGTATTGCTCATTGCTCCCACCACCTCCCCGGGTGTATTGGGGGTCAGGGTATTGCTCATTGCTCCCACCACCTCCCCGGGTGTATTGGGGGTCAGGGTATTGCTCATTGCTCCCAGCCCCTCCCCGGGTGTATTAGGGGTCAGGGTATTGCTCATTGCTCCCACCACCTCCCCGGGTGTATTAGGGGTCAGGGCATTGCTCATTGCTCCCACCCCTTCCCCGGGTGTATTGGGGGTCAGGGTATTGCTCATTGCCCCCACCCCCTCCCCGGGTGTATTGCTCATTGTCCCCACCCCCTCCCCGGGTGTATTAGGGGTCAGGGTATTGCTCATTGCTCCCACCCCCTCCCCGGGTGTATTAGGGGTCAGGGTATTGCTCATTGTTCCCACCCCCTCCCCGGGTGGATTGGGGGTCAGGGTATTGCTCATTGCTCCCACCCCCTCCCCGGGTGTATTGGGGTCAGGGTATTGCTCATTGCCCCCACCCCCTCCCCGGGTGTATTAGGGGTCAGGGTATGCTCATTGCTCCCACCCCCTCCCCGGGTGTATTAGGGGTCAGGGTATTGCTCATTGCTCCCACCCCCTCCCCGGGTGTATTAGGGGTCAGGGTATTGCTCATTGTTCCCACCCCCTCCCCGGGTGGATTGGGGGTCAGGGTATTGCTCATTGCTCCCACCCCCTCCCCGGGTGTATTGGGGTCAGGGTATTGCTCATTGCTCCCACCCCCTTCCCGGGTGTATTGGGGTCAGGGTATTGCTCATTGCCCCAGCCCCTCCCGGGTGTATTGGGGGTCAGGGTATTGCTCATTGAACCCACCCCCTCCCCGGGTGTATTGGGGTCAGGGTATTGCTCATTGCTCCCACCCCATCCCCGGGTGTATTGGGGGTCAGGGTATTGCTCATTGCCCCCACACCCTCCCCAGGTGTATTGGGGGTCAGGGTATTGCTCATTGCCGCTTTCCCCACCTCCCCGGGTGTATTGGGGGTCAGGGTATTGCTCATTGCCCCCACCCCCCTCCCGGGTGTATTGGGGGTCAGGGTATTGCTCAATGCCCCCACCCCCTCACCGGGTGTATTGGGGGTCAGGGTATTGCTCATTGCTCCCACCCCCTCCCCGGGTGTATTAGGAGTCAGGATATTGCTCATTGCCCCACCCCCTCCCCGGGTGTATTAGGGGTCAGGGCATTGCTCATTGCCCCCACCCCCTCCCCGGGTGTATTGGGGGGCAGGGTATTGCTCATTGCCCCCACCCCCGCCCCGGGTGTATTGGGGGTCAGGGTATTACTCTCTGTCCCACCCCCTCCCCGGGTGTATTGGGGGGGGGGGCAGGGTATTGCTCATTGCTCCCACCCCCTCCCCGGGTGTATTGGGGTCAGGGTATTGCTCATTGCTCCCACCCCCTCCCCGGGTGTATTAGGGGTCAGGGCATTGCTCATTGCTCCCACCCCTTCCCCGGGTGTATTGGGGGTCAGGGTATTGCTCATTGCCCCCACCCCCTCCCCGGGTGTATTAGGGGTCAGGGTATTGCTCATTGCTCCCACCCCCTCCCCGGGTGTATTAGGGGTCAGGGTATTGCTCATTGTTCCCACCCCCTCCCCGGGTGGATTGGGGGTCAGGGTATTGCTCATTGCTCCCACCCCCTCCCCGGGTGTATTGGGGTCAGGGTATTGCTCATTGCTCCCACCCCCTTCCCGGGTGTATTGGGCGTCAGGGTATTGCTCATTGCCCCCACCCCATCTGTATTGGGGGTCAGGGTATTGCTCATTGCCCCAGCCCCTCCCCGGGTGTATTGGGGGTCAGGGTATTGCTCATTGAACCCACCCCCTCCCCGGGTGTATTGGGGTCAGGGTATTGCTCATTGCTCCCACCCCATCCCCGGGTGTATTGGGGGTCAGGTTATTGCTCATTGCCCCCACCCCCTCCCCAGGTGTATTGGGGGTCAGGGTATTGCTCATTGCCGCTTTCCCCACCTCCCCGGGTGTATTGGGGGTCAGGGTATTGCTCATTGCTCCCACCCCCTCCCCGGGTGTATTAGGGGTCAGGATATTGCTCATTGCCCCACCCCCTCCCCGGGTGTATTAGGGGTCAGGGCATTGCTCATTGCCCCCACCCCCTCCCCGGGTGTATTGGGGGGCAGGGTATTGCTCATTGCCCCCACCCCCGCCCCGGGTGTATTAGGGGTCAGGGCATTGCTCATTGCTCCCACCCCATCCCCGGGTGTATTGGGGGTCAGGGTATTGCTCATTGCCCCCACCCCCTCCCCGGGTGTATTGGGGGTCAGGGTATTGCTCATTGCTCCCACCCCGTCCCCGGGTGTATTGGGGGTCAGGGTATTGCTCATTGCTCCCACCCCCTCCCCGGGTGTATTTGGGGTCAGGGTATTGCTCATTGCTCCCACCCCCTCCCCAGGTGTATTAGGGGTCAGGGTATTGCCCATTGCTCCCGCCCCCTCCCCGGGTGTATTAGGGGTCAGGATATTGCTCATTGCCCCCACCCCCGCCCCGGGTGTATTAGGGGTCAGGGCATTGCTCATTGAACCCACCCCCTCCCCGGGTGTATTGGGGGTCAGGATATTGCTCATTGCTCCCACCCCCTCCCCGGGTGTATTAGGGGGTCAGGGTATTGCTCATTGCCCCCAACCCCGCCCCGGGTGTATTAGGGGTCAGGGTATTGCTCATTGCTCCCACCCCCTCCCCGGGTGTATTGTGGTCAGGGTATTGCTCATTTCCCCCACCCCCTCCCCGGGTGTATTGGGGGTCAGGGTATTGCCCATTGCTCCCGCCCCCTCCCCGGGTGTATTGGGGTCAGGGTATTGCTCATTGCTCCCACCCCCTCCCCGGGTGTATTGGGGTCAGGGTATTGCTCATTGCTCCCACCCCCTACCCGGGTGTATTGGGGTCAGGGTATTGCTCATTGCTCCCACCCCCTCCCCGGGTGTATTGGGGTCAGGGTATTGCTCATTGCTCCCACCCCCTCCCCGGGTGTATTGGGGGCAGGGTATTGCTCATTGCCCCACCCCCTCCCAGGTGTATTGATGGGCGGGGGTCAGGGTATTGCTCATTGCCCCACCCCCTCCCAGGTGTATTGATGGGCGGGGGTCAGGGTATTGCTCATTGCCCCACCCCCTCCCCGGGTGTATTGGGGGGGGGGGGGGGGTCAGGGTATTACTCATTGCCCCACCCCCTCCCCGGGTGTAATGAGGGGTGGTGGTCAGGGTATTGCTCATTACCCCCACCCCCTCCCCGGGTGTATTAGGGGTCAGGGTATTGCTCATTGCCCCACCCCCTCCCCGGGTGTATTGGGGTCAGGGTATTGCTCATTGCCCCCACCCCCTCCCCGGGTGTATTGGGGTCAGGGTATTGCTCATTGCCCCCACCCCCTCCCCGGGTGTATTAGGGGTCAGGGTATTGCTCATTGCCCCACCTCCTCCCCGGGTGTATTGGGGTCAGGGTATTGCTCATTGCCCCACCCCCTCCCAGGTGTATTGATGGGCGGGGGTCAGGGTATTGCTCATTGCCCCACCCCCTCCCCGGGTGTATTGGGGGGGGGGGGGGGGTCAGGGTATTACTCATTGCCCCACCCCCTCCCCGGGTGTAATGAGGGGTGGTGGTCAGGGTATTGCTCATTACCCCCACCCCCTCCCCGGGTGTATTAGGGGTCAGGGTATTGCTCATTGCCCCACCCCCTCCCCGGGTGTATTGGGGTCAGGGTATTGCTCATTGCTCCCACCCCCTCCCCGGGTGTATTAGGGGTCAGGGTATTGCTCATTGCCCCCACCCCCTCCCCGGGTGTATTAGGGGTCAGGGTATTGCTCATTGCCCCACCCCCTCCCCGGGTGTATTAGGGGTCAGGGTATTGCTCATTGCCCCACCCCCTCCCCGGGTGTATTGGGGTCAGGGTATTGCTCATTGCTCCCACCCCCTCCCCGGGTGTATTAGGGGTCAGGGTATTGCTCATTGCCCCACCCCCTCCCCGGGTGTATTAGGGGTCAGGGTATTGCTCATTGCCCCCACCCCCTCCCCGGGTGTATTAGGGGTCAGGGTATTGCTCATTGCCCCACCTCCTCCCCGGGTGTATTGGGGTCAGGGTATTGCTCATTGCCCCACCCCCTACCGGGTCTCCCCCACCTGAGGCCTGCGGCCTACTCTCAATCTGTCGCCATCCGCGCCATCGGCGGCGCCTGGCCGGAGCCGGGGCCCCGCGTCGCCCGTGGCCGGGGCCGCGCCTCTCACCTCCGGCTGCCGAAGCTGCTGTAAGTCTTGTCCTCAGAATCGTCGTAGTCCGCCATCTCTTCACAGCCCGGAGGCGGGGAGGGGGAGGGGAGCACGCGCGAGGACCCCAGTCCGCGGCTGTCTACCGTAACCGCCTGCTCCCAGAGTCGGTGAGGGGGCGGGGAGTGGGTAATGTTCAGACAGACCAGCCAGGCTATTCCTCACATCCAACCTGCCGGCGGATGAGGACGCGCGGCGGGAATTAGATTCTGGGGCTCAGGCGTCCTGGCTGGCCGCCCCTGTCCTCTGAGGCCCTCAGGCACCATCGGTAGCTGTGCGCATGCGGTGCAAATGATGGTGGGGCGGGGGCGGCCATCTTTGAGACAGGCCGCAGCCATCTTTGAGACTGGCGGCAGCTGTCCCCTCCCATCGCCACCCCCATGTGCTGGCCAGAGTGACATGTCCTCACACTGCAGATATGGGCACAGTCCTCAGCACACTCACTACCCTCATTCCTTCGTCCCCTCAGCCCCTCACTATCCTCAGCACTCACTCCCTCAACACCCTCACTATCCTCAGCACCCTCACTATCCTCAGCACTCACTCCCTCAGCACCCTCACTATCCTCAGCACCCTCACTATCCTCAACACCCTCACTATCCTCAGCACCCTCACTATCCTCAACACCCTCACTATCCTCAGCACCCTCACTATCCTCAACACCCTCACTATCCTCAGCACCCTCACTACCCTCAACACCCTCACTACCCTCAACACTCACTACCCTCAGCACCCTCACTCCCTCAGCACCCTCACTACCCTCAGCACCCTCACTATCCTCAGCACCCTCACTCCCTCAGCACCCTCACTATCCAACACTCACTATCCTCAGCTCTTTCACTCCCTCAACACCCTCACTATCCTCATTATTCTTAATCCTTCAGCAAATTCACTGCCTTCAGTCCCTCAACACACCCCCACTATCTTCACTCCCTCTGCTCAGCCCTCAATGCACTCCCCTCACTACCGCACTCGGTCAGCACACCCCCTCACTATCCTGACTCTCGGTAACCTCACTAACCCACTCTCGTCACTATCCCCACCAGTCGCATTTCCCTCCTCTCGTCACTTAGCACTCACTCCCTCAACACTTCCATTATCCTCACTCACTATTTTCACTCCCTGCCCACTCTCACTCCCCTATCCTCAGCCCTGCAACATCTTCACTCCCTCAGCACATTCATTCCCCTCCGACCCCCACTATGCATCCGCCACCCCACTATTCGCACTCACTTACCCGCACTGTACTGAGGGTAGGGGGGTCAGGGTATTGCTCATAACCCCCACCCCAGGTGTATAGAGCGGGTGCGCAGAGAATCAGGTTATTGCCCCTACCCCGGTACATCGAGAGGGGATCAGGGTAATGTTCATCGCCCCCATCCCCTCCCCAGGTGTATTGAAGGTAGGGAGGTGTCGGGAAGCCCACAACCTCCCTGGGTGTAATAATAATCTTTATTATTGTCACAAGTAGGCTGACATTAACACTGCAATGTAGTTACTGTGAAAATCCCCTGGTCGCCACATTCCGGCGCCTGTTCGGATACACGGAAGGAGAATTCAGAATGTCCAGTTCACCTAACGAGCATGTCTTTCGGGAGGAAACCGGAGCCCCCGGAGGAAACCCACGCAGACACGGGGAGAACGTGCAGACTCTGCACAGTGACCCAAGCCGGGAATCGAACCTGGGATCCTGGAGCGGTGAAGCCACAGTGCTAGCCACTGTGCTACCGTGCCGAGGGGGAGTCAGGATATTGCTCATTGCTCTCCCCTCCCTGGGTGAGTTGACCAGGGGGGGGAATCATAGTAACGCCCCGCCCCTTCCCCTGGTGTATTTGGGGGGGAAATCAGGGTACCCCACCCCCTGCACAGGTGTATTGAGGGACATGGGGGTCAGGGTATTGCCTATTGCTCCTACCCCCTCCACAGGTGTATTGATGTAAAGAGGTCAGGGTATTGCCCCATCCCGGGTGTATTGAGGGGCGTGGGGTCGGGTATTGCTCATTTCCCCCACCCCCTCCCCGGGTGTATTGAGGGGCGTGGGGTCAGGGTATTGCTCATTGCCCCCACCCCCTCCCCGGGTGTATTGGGGTCAGGGTATTGCTCATTGCCCCCACCCCCTCCCCGGGTGTATTGGGGTCAGGGTATTGCTCATTGCCCCCACCCCCTACCCGGGTGTATTGGGGTCAGGGTATTGCTCATTGCTCCCACCCCCTCCCCGGGTGTATTGGGGTCAGGGTATTGCTCATTGCTCCCACCCACTCCCCGGGTGTATTGGGGTCAGGGTATTGCTCATTGCTCCCACCCCCTCCCCGGGTGTATTGGGGGTCAGGGTATTGCTCATTTCCCCCACCCCCTCCCCAGGTGTATTGGGGGTCAGGGTATTGCTCATTGCCCCCACCCCCTCCCCAGGTGTATTGGGGTCAGGGTATTGCTCATTTCCCCCACCCCCTCCCCAGGTGTATTGGGGGTCAGGGTATTGCTCATTGCTCCCACCCCCTCCCCGGGTGTATTGGGGGTCAGGGTATTGCTCATTGCTCCCACCCCCTCCCCGGGTGTATTAGGGGTCAGGGTATTGCTCATTGCTCCCACCCCCTCCCCGGGTGTATTGGGGGTCAGGGTATTGCTCATTTCCCCCACCC
>NC_052165.1:97225658-97233158 GCF_902713615.1 Scyliorhinus canicula
TCTTCGATGGGAGAGTTAGGGGATTAGAGGGATGGTCTTCGATGGGAGGAATAGGGGATTAGAGGGATGGTCTTCGATGGGAGAGTTAGGGGATTAGAGGGATGGTCTTCGATGGGAGAGTTAGGGAGTTAGAGAGATAGGGGATTAGAGGGATGGTCTTTGATGGGAGAGTTAGGGAGTTAGAGAGATAGGGGATTAGAGGGATGGTTTTCGATGGGAGAGTTCAGGAGGCAGAGGGATGGTCTTCGATGGGAGAGTTCAGGAGGCAGAGGGATGGTCTTCGATGGGAGAGTTCGGGAGGTAGAGGAATGGTCTTCGATGGGAGAGTTCAGGAGGCAGAGGGATGGTCTTCGATGGGAGAGTTCGGGAGGTAGAGGGATGGTCTTCGATGGGAGGAATAGGGGATTTGAGGGATGGTCTTCGATGGGAGGGATAGGGGATTAGAGGGATGGTCTTCGATGGGAGAGTTCGGGAGGTAAAGGGATGGTCTTTGATGGGAGAGGTAGAGGATTAGAGGGATCGTCTTCGATGGGAGAGTTAGTAGATTAGAGGGATGGTCTTCGAAGGGAGAGTTAGGGAGTTAGAGGGATGGTCTTTGGGAGAGTTAGGGAGTTAGAGGGATGGTCTTCGATGGGAGAGTTAGGGGATTAGAGGGATGGTCTTCGATGGGAGGAATAGGGGATTAGAGGGATGGTCTTCGATGGGAGAGTTAGGGGATTAGAGGGATGGTCTTCGATGGGAGAGTTAGGGGATTAGAGGGATGGTCTTCGATGGGAGAGTTCGGGAGGTAGAGGGATGGTCTTCGATGGGAGGGATAGGGGATTAGAGGGATGGTCTTCGATGGGAGAGTTAGGGGATTAGAGGGATGGTCTTCGATGGGAGAGTTCGGGAGGTAGAGGGATGGTCTTCGATGGGAGGGATAGGGGATTAGAGGGATGGTCTTCGATGGGAGAGTTAGGGAGTTAGAGAGATAGGGGATTAGAGGGATGGTCTTCGAAGGGAGAGTTCGTGAGGTAGAGGGATGGTCTTTGGGGAGATCTCTGCCATTTTGACAAAGGCTGTGAGTCACGCTGTTGCTTTTGAAAAGAATGCAATACGGCAAATTGTGCCAGGTTTGATTCTCACCTCTGGTGACAGTTTTGATTGCAAAGATTGAAACTCTCGATGCCTGGGAAAGATCGGCCTCCTTCGCGACTCTCGTCGCACCAGCTGCCCCCCGGCAACCAACGGGCCTGATGACCATGCCTCGCCGCTGGCAGCCATTTTGAGCTGGTTGTTCAGGATCCTAGAACAGGGGAGCTGAGTGGCGCTTTCTCCCTGGCGGAGTCTGGAAGCGTGAGTGTGTGAATCGGTTAAAATTCAAGGCCAGCGGATGCCGCATGAACTGTTGTAAAAGACGGGTATTCGTGGGATCTCTCTGGACCCAGAAGATTCCTCGGATTCAGGCGTTGCAAAGGGGGTTGTATTCCGGAGGAAGATGCTTGTTGGGGGCAAGAGGGAGAAAGAGTGATCGGAGCAGACCTGTGCTAACCCTCCCTTGGGAGAGGGTTAAAGCGAGGGAGAGAGAGGTGAGGTGTGGCGGATGGAGGGAGAGGGATTGAAAGAGGGAGACGGAGAGGAAAAGCGGCTGAGAAAGGGAGAGGACAGAGGGAGATTGCAAAACGGAGAGAGGTTAAGAGAGAACGAGGGAGAGTGGGATCGATCAGTGCGTGTGAGAGTTGGAGAGCTCGGGGAGAATGAAAGAGGGAGAGGAAAGGAGAGACAGAGTGAGATTGGAAGAGGCAGGCAGAGAGAGGGGCAGAGGGAGGGAGAGAGGCAGAGGGAGGGAGAGAGGCAGAGAGCAAGAGGCACAGAGAGAGACAGACAAAGAGACAGAGAGAGACAGACAGACAGAGAGAGACTGAGAGAGAGGCAGAGAGAGAGAGAGTCAGATGAGAAAGAGAGAGAGAGGCAGAGGAAGAGACAGAAAGAGAGGCAGAGACAGAGAGGCATAAAGAAAAGAGAGAGAGTGGGAGAGGCAGAGACAGAGAGGATGAGACAGAGAGCGGCGAGAGAGAGGCAGAGGGAGAGAGAGACAGAGTGATTTAGAGAAGCAAAGAGTCAGAGAGGGGAGACAGAGAGAATGGAATAGAGAGAGGGAGGCAGAAAGAGAGGAAGTGGCAGGCTGAGAGAGAGAGTTGAGTGAGAGAGAGGCAGAGAGAGTGAGAGAGGGCAGAGGCAGAGAGAAGGAGGCAGAGAGAGAGATTGTACAGGGCCTTGGGGAGCCCACACCTGGAGTATTGTGTGCAGTTTTGGTCTCCTTCTCTGAGGAAGGATGTTCTTGCTCTCAAGGGAGAGCAGCGAAGGTTTACCAGACTGATTCCTGGGATGGTGGGACTGACGTACGAGGTAGAGATTGACTCGGTGCGGATTATATTCGTTGAAGTTCAGACGAATGAGGGTGGAATCTCATAGAAACCTATAAAATTCCAACAGGACTGGATAGGGTGGATGCCGGATGTCCCCGATGGTGGGGGGGTGCCCAGACCCAGGGGGGTTACAGGCTGAGGATACGGGGTAGACCGTTTCGGACAGAGATGAGGAGACATTTCCTCACCCAGAGAGCGGGCGGCCTGTGGAATTCGTCACCACAGGAAGTAGTTGAAGCCAAAACATTGTCTGTGGGATTCTCCATCGGCAGCTTAGCCGGCAGCATTCCCACGCCTGCGCACTTCCGGACGGAGAATCCCGCGTGGCACGCCGGGAAACAGGGCTGGCGGGTCGGAGAATCCCGCGTGGCACGCCGGGAAACAGGGCTGGAGGGACGGAGAATCCCCCGTGGCACGCCGGGAAACAGGGCTGGCGGGCACGCCGGGAAACAGGGCTGGCAGGACGGAGAATCCCGCGTGGCACGCCGGGAAACAGGGCTGGCGGGTCGGAGAATCCCGCGTGGCACGCCGGGAAACAGGGCTGGCGGGCACGCCGGGAAACAGCGCTGGCGGGTCGGAGAATCCCCCGTGGCACGGCGGGAAACAGGGCTGGCGGGTCGGAGAATCCCCCGTGGCACGGCGGGAAACAGGGCTGGCGGGTCGGAGAATCCCCCGTGGCACGGCGGGAAACAGGGCTGGCGGGTCGGAGAATCCCGCGTGGCACGCCAGAGAACAGGGCTGGCGGGTCGGAGAATCCCCCGTGGCACGCCGGGAAACAGGGCTGGCGGGTCCGAGAATCCCGCGTGGCACACCGGGAAACAGGGCTGGCGGGATGGAGAATCCCGCGTGCCACACCGGGAAACAGGGCTGGCGGGATGGAGAATCCCGCGTGGCACGCCGGGAAACAGGGCTGGCGGGCACGCCGGGAAACAGGGCTCGCGGGACGGAGAATCCCGCGTGCCACACCGGGAAACAGGGCTGGCGGGTCGGAGAATCCCGCGTGGCACGGTGGGAAACAGGGCTGGCGGGTCCGAGAATCCCGCGTGGCACGCCGGGAAACAGGGCTGGCGGGATGGAGAATCCCGCGTGGCACACCGGGAAACAGGGCTGGAGGGATGGAGAATCCCGCGTGGCACACCGGGAAACAGGGCTGGCGGGTCGGAGAATCCCACGTGGCACGGCGGGAAACAGGGCTGGCAGGTCGGAGAATCCCGCGTGGCACGCCGGGAAACAGGGCTGGCGGGATGGAGAATCCCGCGTGGCACGCCGGGAAACAGGGCTGGCGGGATGGAGAATCCCGCGTGGCACGCCGGGAAACAGGGCTGGCGGGTCGGAGAATCCCGCGTGGCACGCCAGAGAACAGGGCTGGCGGGTCGGAGAATCCCGCGTGGCACGCCAGAGAACAGGGCTCGCGGGACGGAGAATCCCGCGTGGCACGCCGGGAAACAGGGCTGGCGGGTCGGAGAATCCCGCGTGGCACGCCGGGAAACAGGGCTGGCGGGTCGGAGAATCCCGCGTGGCACGCCGGGAAACAGGGCTGGCGGGGTCGGAGAATCCCGCGTGGCACGCCAGAGAACAGGGCTGGCGGGTCGGAGAATCCCGCGTGGCACGCCAGAGAACAGGGCTGGCGGGTCGGAGAATCCCGCGTGGCACGCCGGGAAACAGGGCTGGCGGGTCGGAGAATCCCGCGTGGCACGCCGGGAAACAGGGCTGGCGGGCACGCCGGGAAACAGGGCTGGCGGGTCGGAGAATCCCGCGTAGCACGCCGGGAAACAGGGCTGGCGGGCACGCCGGGAAACAGGGCTGGCGGGTCGGAGAATCCCGCGTAGCACGCCGGGAAACAGGGCTGGCGGGTCGGAGAATCCCGCGTGGCACACCGGGAAACAGGGCTGGCGGGCACGCCGGGAAACAGGGTTGGCAGGATGGAGAATCCCGCGTGGCACGCCGGGAAACAGGGCTGGCGGGTCGGAGAATCCCCCGTGGCACGCCGGGAAACAGGGCTGGCGGGCACGCCGGGAAACAGGGCTGGCGGGTCGGAGAATCCTGCGTGGCACGCCGGGAAACAGGGCTGGCGGGCACGCCGGGAAACAGGGCTGGCGGGTCGGAGAATCCCGCGTGGCACGCCGGGAAACAGGGCTGGCGGGTCGGAGAATCCCGCGTGGCACGCCGGGAAACAGGGCTGGCGGGTCGGAGAATCCCGCGTGGCACGCCGGGAAACAGGGCTGGCGGGCACGCCGGGAAACAGGGCTGGCAGGACGGAGAATCCCGCGTGGCACGCCGGGAACAGGGCTGGCGGGTCGGAGAATCCCGCGTGGCACGCCGGGAAACAGGGGCTGGCGGGTCGGAGAATCCCGCGGGGCACACCGGGAAACAGGGCTGGCGGGTCGGAGAATCCCGCGTGGCACGCCGGGAAACAGGGCTGGCGGGTCGGGAGAATCCCGCGTGGCACGCCGGGAAACAGGGCTGGTCGGGTCGGAGAATCCCGCGTGGCACGCCGGGAAACAGGGCTGGCGGGTCGGAGAATCCCGCGTGGCACACCGGGAAACAGGGCTGGCGGGTCGGAGAATCCCGCGTGGCACGCCGGGAAACAGGGCTGGCGGGTCGGAGAATCCCGCGTGGCACACCGGGAAACAGGGCTGGCGGGACGGAGAATCCCGCGTGGCACGCCGGGAAACAGGGCTGGCAGGACGGAGAATCCCGCGTGGCACACCGGGAAACAGGGCTGGCGGGTCGGAGAATCCCGCGTGGCACGCCGGGAAACAGGGCTGGCGGGCACGCCGGGAAACAGGGCTGGCGGGTCGGAGAATCCCGCGTGGCACACCGGGAAACAGGGCTGGCGGGTCGGAGAATCCCGCGTGGCACGCCGGGAAACAGGGCTGGCGGGTCGGAGAATCCCGCGTGGCACGCCGGGAAACAGGGCTGGCGGGTCGGAGAATCCCGCGTGGCACGCCGGGAAACAGGGCTGGCGGGCACGCCGGGAAAGAGGGCTGGCGGGTCGGAGAATCCCGCGTAGCACGCCGGGAAACAGGGCTGGCGGGTCGGAGAATCCCGCGTGGCACACCGGGAAACAGGGCTGGCGGGTCGGAGAATCCCGCGTGGCACGCCGGGAAACAGGGCTGGCGGGTCGGAGAATCCCGCGTGGCACACCGGGAAACAGGGCTGGCGGGACGGAGAATCCCGCGTGGCACGCCGGGAAACAGGGCTGGCAGGACGGAGAATCCCGCGTGGCACGCCGGGAAACAGGGCTGGCGGGTCGGAGAATCCCGCGTGGCACGCCGGGAAACAGGGCTGGCAGGACGGAGAATCCCGCGTAGCACGCCGGGAAACAGGGCTGGCGGGACGGAGAATCCCGCGTGGCACGCCGGGAAACAGGGCTGGCAGGACGGAGAATCCCCCGTGGCACGCCGGGAAACAGGGCTGGCGGGATGGAGAATCCCCCGTGGCACGCCGGGAAACAGGGCTGGCAGGTCGGAGAATCCCCCGTGGCACGCCGGGAAACAGGGCTGGCGGGACGGAGAATCCCGCGTGGCACGCCGGGAAACAGGCTGGCGGGACGGAGAATCCCGCGTGGCACGCCGGGAAACAGGGCTGGCGGGCACGCCGGGAAACAGGGCTGGCAGGACGGAGAATCCCGCGTGGCACGCCGGGAAACAGGGCTGGCGGGACGGAGAATCCCGCGTGCCACACCGGGAAACAGGGCTGGCGGGATGGAGAATCCTGCGTGGCACGCCGGGAAACAGGGCTCGCGGGTCGGAGAATCCCCCGTGGCACGCCGGGAAACAGGGCTCGCGGGTCGGAGAATCCCCCGTGGCACGCCGGGAAACAGGGCTCGCGGGACGGAGAATCCCGCGTGGCACCCCGGGAAACAGGGCTGGCGGGACGGAGAATCCCGCGTGGCACGCCGGGAAACAGGGCTGGCGGGACGGAGAATCCCCCGTGGCACGCCGGGAAACAGGGCTGGCGGGTCGGAGAATCCCGCGTGGCACGCCGGGAAACAGGGCTGGCGGGCACGCCGGGAAACAGGGCTGGCGGGTCGGAGAATCCCCCGTGGCACGCCGGGAAACAGGGCTGGCGGGTCGGAGAATCCCCCGTGGCACGCCGGGAAACAGGGCTGGCGGGTCGGAGAATCCCGCGTGCCACACCGGGAAACAGGGCTGGCGGGACGGAGAATCCCGCGTGCCACACCGGGAAACAGGGCTGGCAGGTCGGAGAATCCCGCGTGGCACGCCGGGAAACAGGGCTGGCGGGTCCGAGAATCCCGCGTGGCACGGCGGGAAACAGGGCTGGCAGGTCGGAGAATCCCGCGTGGCACGCCGGGAAACAGGGCTGGCGGGTCCGAGAATCCCGCGTGGCACGGCGGGAAACAGGGCTGGCGGGTCCGAGAATCCCGCGTGGCACGCCGGGAAACAGGGCTGGCGGGACGGAGAATCTCCCGTGGCACGGTGGGAAACAGGGATGGCAGGACGGAGAATCCCGCGTGGCACGCCGGGAAACAGGGCTGGCGGGTCGGAGAATCCCCCGTGGCACCCCGGGAAACAGGGCTGGCGGGACGGAGAATCCCGCGTGGCACCCCGGGAAACAGGGCTGGCGGGTCGGAGAATCCCGCGTGGCACGCCAGAGAACAGGGCTGGCGGGATGGAGAATCCCGCGTGGCACGCCAGAGAACAGGGCTGGCGGGTCGGAGAATCCCGCGTGGCACACCGGGAAACAGGGCTGGCGGGCACGCCGGGAAACAGGGCTGGCGGGCACGCCGGGAAACAGGGCTGGCGGGTCGGGGAATCCCGCGTGGCACACCGGGAAACAGGGCTGGCGGGTCGGAGAATCCCGTGTGGCACGGCGGGAAACAGGGCTGGCGGGTCCGAGAATCCCGCGTGGCACGCCGGGAAACAGGGCTGGCGGGTCCGAGAATCCCGCGTGGCACGGCGGGAAACAGGGCTGGAGGGATGGAGAATCCCGCGTGGCACGCCGGGAAACAGGGCTGGAGGGATGGAGAATCCCGCGTGGCACGCCAGAGAACAGGGCTGGCGGGACGGAGAATCCCGCGTGGCACGCCGGGAAACAGGGCTGGCGGGACGGAGAATCCCGCGTGGCA
>NC_052165.1:97238158-97262248 GCF_902713615.1 Scyliorhinus canicula
ATCAGTGGTAGCTCTGGAAATGTTATCCACAACACCCAAGTCTTCCATTGACTCTTCATGTCGGTCAGTTGAAGTACTGGTTGAGTGAACCCTTTCAACTGGCTTCAATTCTTTGCGAGTATCCACTCCAATTAACGATGACTTATCATCCTCCACTATCTCGAAGCCGATTGGTATTTCGATGTCACCATTTCTAATAACGAGAAGGCAGGATCCTCCTGTGAGCATAGTGTTACCATTGTAATCAGTCAGCCGAAGAGAAGATTTCTTTATCAATGGTGTCCTGTAAGCTTGTCTTAAATATTTTTCTGTGATAATATTTGCTTGTGCTCCCGTATCAATTTTAAATGGTATGTCTTTGCCATTAATTTCTAACAATACAGTCGTTAATTATCTTCGAGAGCAGGGGCAGCAGGGTGGCGCAGTGGTTAGCACTACTGCCTCACGGCGCCGAGGTCCCAGGTTCGATCCCGGCTCTGGGTCACTGTCCGTGTGGAGTTTGCACATTCTCCCAGTGTCTGCGTGGGTTTCACCCCCACAACCCAAAATGTGCAGGGTAGGTGGATTGGCCACGCGACATTGCCCCTTAATTGGAAAAAAATGAATTGGGCACTCTAAATTTATTTTAAAAATGACCTTCGAGAGATCCTGTTCTGGTCTGTCATTGATATCCAGCAGATTAATCCTAATGACTGCTTCAATTATGTGTCAGCATGTGTTACCGTATACGGTGAGCAATCCTCTCTATTAGTCAAGATATTGGATTTTTTATCTTCACTCTTAACACTTTAGATCCGTCTGAAATCATTGTCGGACTTTTAAAATTTAGTTACCGGAGAAGCTGTTGAGAATCGACACCGTGCTGCAAAGTGGTTCAACTTGCAACAGTTGGACCATTGTTTGCCTTTTGCCGGACAGTTTTTTGACTGTGGGCGTGGCTATGAGCATGTCATGACGCTCGTGACGTCACTCTCAAAATGGCCGCCAGCCACTTGTGACACAGCATTAATGGCGTCGGCCACGTTTCCCGATTTCGCCCCTTTTTCGTTTACCCTGAACTTCTCATTTGCACTCGATGCCTGTTCACTGGCTTGGCACAGATTCATCGCATCTTCTAGCGGTGAAACTGGTCACCTGAGCATTTTTTCCCGTCCCAAATTTTTGCCATTGATCCCAAATACAACTTGATCAGGCGGCATTGAATCGGAAACTGTGGAAAAGTTGCAAGGCTGCGCTCGCAGCTTTAAATCTGCGATGAAAGAATCTATCGACTCCCCTCTAACTGCTGCTGTTTATGAGAATATGTCTCATTCATCTGCTTCTGGCAGTGTGCACCGAACTTCTGTAACACTATGTTACATTTTGTTTTATCCCCATCTGCACTGAATTCAAAGGAATGATAAAGTTTTCATGCTTGGGTGCAGCCAAATTTAACAGGTGTGCTATTTTTCTTTGAACGGAAGCATTCTCTAGCACAGAGGCAGATAGGAAAACTTCAAACTGCTGTTTACTGCTTTTAAAGCAGACCAAGCAGGCCAGCAGCACGGTTCGATTCCTGTACCAGCCTCCCCGGACAGGCGCCGGAATGTGGCGACTAGGGGCTTTTCACAATAACTTCATTGAAGCCTACTCGTGACAATAAGCGATTTTCATTTTCATTTCATTAAAGAATGTCCAGTTTTGACATAATTTACCGTTTTGTCTTGAAGTGGTCAGGGTTCTTCAGCCTCTCCATCTTCTGATTAGTCTTCATCGTAGATTTTCAGAGTTTTGCATTGTTTTTTTTCAATCTTTTTTTGGTTTCCTGGATAATTGGGGCTCATTCTGGGGTAGGTGGGACATCTACAAACAGGATGGTCTTCACCTGAACCAGAGGGGTACCAATATCCTGGGGGGGAGATTTGCTAGTGCTCTTCGGGGGGGGTTTAAACTAATTCAGCAGGGGGCTGGGAACCTAAATTGTAGTCCCAGTGTACAGGATGTTGAGAGTAGTGAGGTCAGGGATAGGGTTAAAAGTTTGAAAGAGGGCACCGGCAAGCAGGACGCTGGTTTGAAGTGTGTCTACTTCAACGCCAGGAGCATCCGGAATAAGGTGGGTGAGCTTGCAGCATGAGTTGGTACCTGGGATCTCGATGTTGTGGCGATTTCGGAGACATGGGTAGAGCAGGGACAGGAATGTTTTTTGCATGTTCCAGGATTTAGATGCTTCTGTAAGAACAGAGAAGATGGTAAAAGAGGGGGAGGGGGGTGTGGCATTGTTAATCAAGGAAAGTATTACGGCGGTAGAAAGGACGTTTGAGGACTCGTCTACTGAGGTAGTATGGGCCGAGGTTAGGAACAGGAGAGGAGAGGTCACCCTGTTGGGAGTTGTCTATAGACCTCCGAATAGTTCCAGAGATGTAGAGGAAAGGATTGCAAAGATGATTCTCGACAGGAGCGAGAGTAACAGGGTAGTTGTTATGGGGGACTTTAACTTTCCAAATATTGACTGGAAATACTATAGTTCGAGTACTATAGATGGGTCAGTTTTTGTGCAGTGTGTGCAGGAGGGTTTTCTGACACAGTATGTAGACAGGCCAACAAGGGGCGAGGCCACATTGGATTTGGTACTGGGTAATGAACCCGGCCAGGTGTTAGATTTAGATGTAGGTGAGCACTTTGGTGATAGTGATCACAATTCGGTTATGTTAACTTTAGCGATGGGCAGGGATAGGTATATACCGCAAGGCAAGAATTATAGCTGGGGGAAAGGCAATTATGATGCTATTCGGCAAGATTTAGGATGTATAGGATGGGGAAGGAAACTGCAGGGGATGGGTACAATCGAAATGTGGAGCTTTTTCAAGGAACAGCTACTGAGTGTCCTTGATATGTATGTACCTGTCAGGCAGGGAGGAAGTTGTCGAGCAAGGGAACCGTGGTTTACTAAGGAAGTTGAAGCACTTGTCAAGAGGAAGAAGAAGGTTTATAGAACATAGAACATAGAACAGTACAGCACAGAACAGGCCCTTCGGCCCTCGATGTTGTGCCGAGCAATGATCACCCTACTCAAACCCACGTATCCACCCAATACCCGTAACCCAACAACCCCCCCCCCCCCCTTAACCTTACTTTTTAGGACACTACGGGCAATTTATCATGGCCAATCCACCTAACCCGCACATCTTTGGACTGTGGGAGGAAACCGGAGCACCCGGGGGAAACCCACGCACACACGGGGAGGACATGCAGACTCCACACAGACAGTGACCCAGCCGGGAATCGAACCTGGGACCCTGGAGCTGTGAAGCATTTATGCTAACCACCATGCTACCGTGCTGCCCCAATGTTATGTTATGATGAGACTCCCTTATGTTAGGATGAGACATGAAGGCTCAGTTAGGGCACTTGAGAGTTACAAGTTAGCCAGGAAGGACCTAAAGGGAGAGTTAAGAAGAGCGAGGAGAGGACACGAAAAGTCGTTGGCAGATAGGATCAAGGAAAACCCTAAGGCTTTCTATAGGTATATCAGGAACAAAAGAATGACTAGAGTAAGATTAGGGCCAATCAAGGATAGTAGTGGAAAGTTGTGTGTGGAATCAGAGGAGATAGGGGAAGCGTTAAATGGATATTTTTCGTCAGTGTTTACACTGGAGAAAGACAATGTTGTCGAGGAGAATACTCAGGTACAGTCGACCAGGCTAGATGGGATTGAGGTTAACAAGGAGGAGGTGTTAGCAATTTTGGAAAGTGTAAAAATAGATAAGTCCCCTGGGCCAGATGGGATTTATCCTAGGATTCTCTGGGAAGCCAGGGAGGAGATTGCTGAGCCTTTGTCCTTGATCTTTATGTCGTCTTTGTCGACAGGAATAGTGCTGGAAGACTGGAGGATAGCAAATGTTGTCCCCTTGTTCAAGAAGGGGAGTAGAGACAACTCTGGTAATTATAGACCTGTGAGCCTTACTTCGGTTGTGGGTAAAATGTTGGAAAAGGTTATAAGAGATAGGGTTTATAATCATCTTGAAAAGAACAAGTTGATTAGCGATACTCAACACGGTTTTGTGAAGGGTAGGTCATGCCTCACAAACCTTATTTGAGTTTTTTGAGAAGGTGACCAAACAGATAGATGAGGGTAAAGCGGTTGATGTGGTGTATATGGATTTCAGTAAGGCGTTTGATAAGGTTCCCCACGGTAGGCTATTGCAGAAAATACGGAAGTATGGGATTGAAGGTGGTTTAGCGGTTTGGATCAGTAATTGGCTAGCTGAAAGAAGACAGGGGGTGGTGGTTGATGGCAAATGTTCATCCTGGAGTTCAGTTACTAGTGGTGTACCGCAAGGATCTGTTTTGGGGCCACTGCTGTTTGTCATTTTTATAAATGACCTGGAAGAGGGTGTAGAAGGATGGGTTAGTAAATTTGCAGATGACACAAAGGTCGGTGGAGTTGTGGATAGTGCTGAAGGATGTTATAGGTTACAGAGGGACATAGATAAGCTGCAGAGCTGGGCTGAGAGGTGGCAGATGGAGTTTAATGCGGAAAAGTGTGAGGTGGTTCACTTTGGAAGGAGTAACAGGAATGCAGAGTACTGGGCTAATGGCAAGATTCTTGGTAGTGTAGATGAACAGAGAGATCTCGGCATCCAGGTACATAAATCCCTGAAAGTTGCCACCCAGGTTAATAGGGCTGTTAAGAAGGCATATGGTGTGCTAGCCTTTATCAGTAGGGGGATTGAGTTTTGGAGCCACAAGGTCATGCTGCAGCTGTACATAACTCTGGTGCGGCCGCACCTGGAGTACTGCGTGCAGTTCTGGTCACCACATTATAGGAAGGATGTGGAAGCTTTGGAAAGGGTTCAGAGGAGATTTACTAGGATGTTGCCTGGTATGGAGGGAAGGTCTTACGAGGAAAGGCTCAGGGACTTGAGGTTGTTTTCGTTAGAGAGGAGAAGGCTGAGAGGTGACTTAATAGAGACATATAAGACAGTCAGAGGGTTAGATAGGGTGGACAGTGAGAGTCTTTTTCCTCGGATGGTGATGACCAACACGAGGGGACATAGCTTTAAATTGAGGGGTGGTAGATATAGGACAGATGTCAGAGGCAGTTTCTTTACTCAGAGAGTAGTAGGGGTGTGGAACGCCCTGCCTGCAACAGTAGTAGAGTCGCCAACTTTAAGGGCATTTAAGTGGTCACTGGATAGACATATGGATGAAAATGGAATAGTGTAGGTCAGATAGGCTTCAGATGGTTTCACAGGTCGGCGCAACATCGAGGGCCGAAGGGCCTGTACTGCGCTGTAGTGTTCTATGTTCTAAACTTTATACTGATATAAACTGTGATCTCCTCTTACTCACACTATCTGTGCTTCTGACTCTCCAGTTAACTCCTGCACACTCTCCCCTGGGTAGATGCCGTGAGGCTGACTGGCTGTCAGGAGGCCATGGAGTGCTTCACCCAGCATCCGCTGACCAAGCCATGCTCCTGCTTGAGGGTGACGTCGCCGGTAGATCTCACCCAGGGAGAGGCAGAGAGAGAGCAGAGAGTGAGAGAGCAGAGAGTGAGAGAGCACAGAGTGAGAGAGCACAGAGTGAGAGAGCAGAGAGTGAGAGAGCAGAGAGTGAGGGAGCAGAGAGTGAGAGAGCAGAGAGTGAGAGAGCAGAGAGTGAGAGAGCAGAGAGAGAGCAGAGAGTGAGAGAGCAGAGAGCGAGAGAGCAGAGAGTGAGAGAGCAGAGAGCGAGAGAGCAGAGAGCGAGAGAGCAGAGAGAGAGAGAGCAGAGAGCAGAGAGAGCAGAGAGTGAGAGAGCAGAGAGTGAGAGAGCAGAGAGCGAGAGAGCAGAGAGCGAGAGAGCAGAGAGCGAGAGAGCAGAGAGCGAGAGAGCAGAGAGCGAGAGAGCAGAGAGTGAGAGAGCAGAGAGTGAGAGAGCAGAGAGTGAGAGAGCAGAGGGCGAGAGAGCAGAGAGCGAGAGAGCAGAGAGCGAGAGAGCAGAGGGCGAGAGAGCAGAGAGCGAGGGAGCAGAGAGCGAGAGAGCAGAGAGCGAGAGAGCAGAGAGCGAGAGAGCAGAGAGTGAGAGAGCAGAGAGTGAGAGAGCAGAGAGTGAGAGAGCAGAGAGTGAGAGAGCAGAGAGCGAGAGATCAGAGAGCGAGAGAGCAGAGAGCGAGAGAGCAGAGAGCGAGAGAGCAGAGAGCGAGAGAGCAGAGAGCGAGAGAGCAGAGAGCGAGAGAGCAGAGAGCGAGAGAGCAGAGAGCGAGAGAGCAGAGAGTGAGAGCAGACAGTGAGAGAGCAGAGAGTGAGAGAGCAGAGGGCGAGAGAGCAGAGAGCGAGAGAGCAGAGAGCGAGAGAGCAGAGAGCGAGAGAGCAGAGAGCGAGAGAGCAGAGCGAGAGAGCAGAGAGCGAGAGCAGAGAGCGAGAGAGCAGAGACTGAGAGAGCAGAGACTGAGAGAGCAGAGAGTGAGAGAGCAGAGAGTGAGAGAGCAGAGAGTGAGAGAGCAGAGAGTGAGAGAGCAGAGAGTGAGAGAGCAGAGACTGAGAGAGCAGAGAGTGAGAGAGCAGAGAGTGAGAGAGCAGAGAGGGAGAGAGCAGAGAGAGAGAGAGCAGAGAGAGAGAGAGCAGAGAGAGAGAGAGCAGAGAGAGAGAGAGCAGAGAGAGAGAGAGCAGAGAGAGAGAGAGCAGAGAGCGAGAGAGCAGAGAGAGAGAGAGCAGAGAGCGAGAGAGCAGAGAGTGAGAGAGCAGAGAGAGAGCAGAGAGTGAGAGAGCAGAGAGTGAGAGAGCAGAGAGAGAGCAGAGAGTGAGAGAGCAGAGAGAGAGCAGAGAGTGAGAGAGCAGAGAGTGAGAGAGCAGAGAGAGAGCAGAGAGTGAGAGAGCAGAGAGTGAGAGAGCAGAGAGTGAGAGAGCAGAGAGAGAGCAGAGAGTGAGAGAGCAGAGAGTGAGAGAGCAGAGAGAGAGAGAGCAGAGAGAGAGAGAGCAGAGAGTGAGAGTGCAGAGAGTGAGAGAGCAGAGAGTGAGAGAGCAGAGAGAGAGAGAGCAGAGAGTGAGAGAGCAGAGAGTGAGAGAGCAGAGAGTTCTAATTAGCAATTGTGCTAATCACTTTGCTACCTTTAATAATGAAAATCGCTTATTGTCACAAGTAGGCTTCAGTGAAGTTACTGTGACAAGCCCCTAGTCACCACATTCCGGCGCCTGTTCGGGGAGGCTGGCACGGGAATTGAACCCGCGCTGCTGGCCTTGTTCTGCATTACAAGCCAGCTGTTTAGCCCACTGTGCTAAACCAGCCCCAGGTTCTTTTGCCCCTTAGTGTTTAGTCTGAGATTGTGTCCTCTGCTTCTATTTTTTCCCACTGGTAGAAACATCCTCTCCACGTCCACTCTATCCAGGCCTCGCAGTATCTTGTAAGTTCCCCATCCTTCTAAACTCCAACGAGTACAGACCCAGAGTCCTCAACTGCCCCTCATACAACAAGTTCTTCATTCCAGGGATCATTCTTGTTAACCTCCTCTGCACCCTTTCCAAATCCTAATAATAATAATAATCTTTATTATTGTCACAAGTAGGCTGACATTAACACTGCAATGAAGTTACTGTGAATGTCGCCAAATTCCGGTGCCTGTTCGGGTACACAGAGGATTGGTGGATTGGCCATGCTAAATTGCCCCTTAGTGTTCATTTGGTGAGGCTATGGGGTTACGGGGATAGGGCGGGTGAATGGGCTGGGGTAGGATGCTCTTTCAGGGGCTTAGTGCAGACTCAATGGGCCGAATGGCATTGTATGGACTCAATATGTTCTCTGATTGTGTCGGAGTTTCTTGATGCTGGCGTGGGAGGTGGTAGAGGCTGCGCAATGTGCCTCCATCCACTTGGAATGCCCATCCACCAGGATCAGGAACATCGGCCCAAGAAAGGCCTAGGCAAAGGCGACTTGCACTCCCACCCACAGCCTGCCTGGCCACCCCCCATGGCTGTAGGGAGGCCGAAGGGGGAGCCTCTGGTTCCCCTGGCGTAAGTTAGATTGTTTTACCAGGCCCATGATGTCCGTGTTGAGCTCGCATCACCAAACCTAGCTCCTGGCGAGCATCTTCATTTTAGAAACTGCCAGGGTGGCCGAGATTTAGCTCCATTAAAATGGGGCACGGGCCTGGGCGGGAGCCAAATGCAGGAATCCCCACAGGATTATACCATCCGCCAGACGTCTGCAAGATATGTCTTCTGAGAATTGTCCTTGGACTCCATTGCTCAGGATGATGTATTGATGAGATCGGGGCCTCGATTTGCTTTGCCGATTCCGGTCATGGTTCTGAGAAATTCAAGGTCATCCTGACCTCTGCCAACGCAGGCAAAGGAGCCCGGGCTTGTGGGCAGCCGGGGGCAACTCAAGCACCAGCGTTGGCTAGCCGCAACCCAGGGTGATGCTCCAAGGAATGTCGTAGGCTGAGCATTGAATTGAACCGTGCTGCTGGCCTGCCTTGGTCTGCTTTAAAAGCCAGTGATTTAGCCCAGTGTGCTAAACCAGCCCCAGATCTTTCTGCACTATTGCTGTGAACCGCCATTTTGTTTACTTTAACTTTTCTGTATTCGATTAGAACCATTTAGAACTGCAATTTGTGTTGAATTCAACTCAGTACTCTGCATTTGCTTGAAAACCGACCTCTGACAAGAGACATCTACACAACGAAATGAATAAAGACAATTTACTTCATACATGATGCTCTGTTTCATAATCTGACGAGTAGTGTATATCGTGCTGCGACACATCAGGTACACTAACCAAAGTTCAGATCTAATAGTCTCTCTCCGCTCTGGCCTGTGAAATAATCGGTGATTCTTGCCCCGATCTTTTGTGGGAAAACATTTCCATCGAATTTCACAACGTGGAGCGACTTGCGGAACCCCTTCCATTCCCTCCTTGCTTTGTGACTGTGATCTGCAGCTGTCTGTCATCTTTACTTGAACAGTTTAGCCATCTGGTTTTCTAACCCTCCCCACAAAACGAAAACCAGCCAAGCAGCTTTTAAAAATACCGTTTATTCGAAGCATCTTTCTCCTTGCTCAAAGCTGTGAATCACCATCTGACCATTTTGTTAACAGTCCGTCAGGATCAAGAGGTTTCCTGCCTCTTTCAAACTGCTTAGTTATCCTTTCTCGTGAGGTGCTGTCTTTTTGGATGCAGCAGTCAGATTCTTCGCATTAACCCTTTAAGGGACAGCGTTTAAAAAATACAAATACTTCCTTAGTCTTTCAAACATTATTCTGTATCTAACCCCGTGCTGTACCTGTCCTGGGAGTGTTTGATGGGGACAGTGTAGAGGGAGCTTTACTCTGTATCTAACCCCGTGCTGTACCTGTCCTGGGAGTGTTTGATGGGGACAGTGTAGAGGGAGCTTTACTCTGTATCTAACCCCGTGCTGTACCTGTCCTGGGAGTGTTTGATGGGGACAGTGTAGAGGGAGCTTTACTCTGTATCTAACCCCGTGCTGTACCTGTCCTGGGAGTGTTTGATGGGGACAGAGTAGAGGGAGCTTTACTCTGTATCTAACCCTGTGCTGTACCTGTCCTGGGAGTGTTTGATGGAGACAGTGTAGAGGGAGCTTTACTCTGTATCTAACCCTGTGCTGTACCTGTCCTGGGAATGTTTGATGGGGACAGTGTAGAGGGAGCTTTACTCTGTATCTAACCCCGTGCTGTATCTGTCCTGGGAGTGTTTGATGGGGACAGTGTAGAGGGAGCTTTACTCTGTATCTAACCCTGTGTTGTACCTGTCCTGGGATTGTTTGATGGGGACAGTGTAGAGGGAGCTTTACTCTGTATCTAACCCCGTGCTCTACCTGTCCTGGGAGTGTTTGATGGGGACAGTGTAGAGGGAGCTTTATCTGAAACAGTGTTTCTGTGTTTCTTTGGCAGATCTGAATGGAATACACAACAGCCGTCGGTATTTGCTGGATGCTGATGTTTATTCTTCCCATGTGGATGGTCGCAGTTATGTGTATGAAATGTCGAAATGCCGCACCCAGTAAGTATGTTTCTATTGATTCCTTTTTCGTTCTCCATTACACCAAATTTGGCGCACAGTTCTGGTCTCCAGATCCCTCGGTTAGCCCACACTGGGAGCACTGTGCACAGTTCTGGTCTCCATATCCCTCGGTTAGACCACACTGGGAGCACTGTGCACAGTTCTGGTCTCCATATCCCTCGGTTAGACCCACACTGGGAGCACTGTGCACAGTTCTGGTCTCCATATCCCTCAGTTAGACCACACTGGGAGCACTGTGCACAGTTCTGGTCTCCATATCCCTCGGTTAGACCCACACTGGGAGCACTGTGCACAGTTCTGGTCTCCATATCCCTCGGTTAGACCCACACTGGGAGCACTGTGCACAGTTCTGGTCTCTATATCCCTCAGTTAGACCACACTGGGAGCACTGTGCACAGTTCTGGTCTCCATATCCCTCAGTTAGACCCACACTGGGAGCACTGTGCACAGTTCTGGTCTCGATATCCCTCAGTTAGACCGCACTGGGAGCACTGTGCACAGTTCTGGTCTCCATATCCCTCGGTTAGACCCACACTGGGAGCACTGTGCACAGTTCTCGTCTCCATATCCCTCGGTTAGACCCACACTGGGAGCACTGTGCACAGTTCTGGTCTCTATATCCCTCAGTTAGACCACACTGGGAGCACTGTGCACAGTTCTGGTCTCCATATCCCTCAGTTAGACCCACACTGGGAGCACTGTGCACAGTTCTGGTCTCGATATCCCTCAGTTAGACCGCACTGGGAGCACTGTGCACAGTTCTGGTCTCCATATCCCTCGGTTAGACCCACACTGGGAGCACTGTGCACAGTTCTCGTCTCCATATCCCTCGGTTAGACCCACACTGGGAGCACTGTGCACAGTTCTGGTCTCCATATCCCTCGGTTAGACACACACTAGGAGCACTGTGCACAGTTCTGGTCTCTATATCCCTCGGTTAGCCCACACTGGGAGCACTGTGCACAGTTCTGGTCTCCGTATCACTCGGTTAGAGCACACTGGGAGCACTGTGCACAGTTCTGGTCTCTATATCCCTCGGTTAGCCCACACTGGGAGCACTGTGCACAGTTCTGGTCTCCATATCCCTCAGTTAGACCACACTGGGAGCACTGTGCACAGTTCTGGTCTCTATATCCCTCAGTTAGACCACACTGGGAGCACTGTGCACAGTTCTGGTCTCCATATCCCTCAGTTAGACCCACACTGGGAGCACTGTGCACAGTTCTGGTCTCGATATCCCTCAGTTAGACCGCACTGGGAGCACTGTGCACAGTTCTGGTCTCCATATCCCTCGGTTAGACCCACACTGGGAGCACTGTGCACAGTTCTCGTCTCCATATCCCTCGGTTAGACCCACACTGGGAGCACTGTGCACAGTTCTGGTCTCCATATCCCTCGGTTAGACACACACTAGGAGCACTGTGCACAGTTCTGGTCTCTATATCCCTCGGTTAGCCCACACTGGGAGCACTGTGCACAGTTCTGGTCTCCGTATCACTCGGTTAGAGCACACTGGGAGCACTGTGCACAGTTCTGGTCTCCATATCCCTCGGTTAGACACACACTAGGAGCACTGTGCACAGTTCTGGTCTCCATATCCCTCGGTTAGACCCACACTGGGAGCACTGTGCACAGTTCTGGTCTCTATATCCCTCGGTTAGCCCCACACTGGGAGCACTGTGCACAGTTCTGGTCTCTATATCCCTCGGTTAGCCCACACTGGGAGCACTGTGCACAGTTCTGGTCTCCATATCCCTCGGTTAGACCCACACTGGGAGCACTGTGCACAGTTCTGGTCTCCATATCCCTCGGTTAGACCCACACTGGGAGCACTGTGCACAGGTCTGGTCTCCATATCCCTCGGTTAGACCCACACTGGGAGCACTGTGCACAGTTCTGGTCTCCATATCCCTCGGTTAGACCCACACTGGGAGCACTGTGCCTCAGTTAGGCAAATGGGAAACGGTTATACACTCTCTTATTGGAGATTGCTGGGGCTTGTGTGGTGTGAATGTAACTCGCCGCTTGTTAGCCCCGAGCCTGGATATTGTCCAGGTCTTGCTGCATTTGGACATGGACTGCTTCAGTATCTGAGGAGTCGTGAATGGTGCTGAACATTGTGCAGTCAGCCGCAAACATCCCCACTTCTGACCTTCTGATGGAAGAGAGGTCATTGATGAAGCAGCTGAAGATGGTTGGGGCCGAGGACACGACCCTGAGGAACTCCTGCAGTGAGGTCCTGGAGCTGAGATGATTGATGTCCAACCACCACAACCATCTTTGTGCCGGGAATGACTCCAACCAGCGGAGCGTTACCCCCAGATTCCCATTGACTCCAGTTTAGCTCGGGCCCCTCGATCCAATACTCGGTCAGATGCTGCCTTGATGTCCATGTTTGACCCAAGGCTGTAATGAGGTCAGGAGCTGAGTGACCCTGGGCGGAACCCTAACTGAGCCGCAGTGAGCAGGTTATTGCTGAGTAAGAGCCGTTTGATCGCACTGATTGCCATCGAGATGAGACAGTCACTGATAAACCCCAGTGGGGGAAATCGAGAGGAACATCTTTACCTAGAGAGTGGGGAGAATGTGGTACTCGCTCCCACAGGGTGAGGGGATATTTAAAGTCGGGAGGGATGGATAGAGATGTGAGGGAGAAAGGAATGGAAGGAGATATTGGCGGGGGTGGAGAAGGGTGTGGGAGGAGGTGTGGGGCAGGGACAGCAGCATAGAGTTAGAGGGGCTGAATGGTCAGGCTCTACACGAATGCCTGTGAGCCCCTATCTCTGTGTCTGCGATGTATTGGACTCTGGGTGTCTCCTTCGGCCTGAGCAGAGCTGACTGGAAAGCATGTTGGGCAGGTGCAGCGTGCAGGCTTTGCAGAGTTTGATATCTCCCACACACCAGCTCCCCTGTTTGCGGTTTCTAGTTTCAGCATCAAATCAGCAGCTGCAGCAGTTTCAGCGTGAGGGAGGGGGCAGAGACTCACACACACACACACACTCACACACACTCACACTCACACACACTCACACACACAGGCACACTCACACTCACACACATACTCACACAGACACACTCACACTCACTCACACACTCACACTCACACAGACACACACACTCACACACACTCACACACACACACTCACACATTCACACACAGACACACACAGACACACACTCACACTCACACACACTCACTCACACACACTCACTCACACAGACACACACACTCACTCTCACACACTCACACACACGCTCACACAGACACACTCACACTCTCTCACACAAATACTCACACACTCACACAGACACAGACACACTCACACAGACACACTCACACTCACACAAACACAGACACACTCACACAGACACACACACACTCACACTCACACAAACACTCACACAGACACACACACACTCACACAGACACACTCACACTCACACAGACACTCACACACTCACACAGACACTCACACACTCACACACACACAGACACAGACACTCACACGGACACACACACTTACACACACACACACACACTCACACGGACACACTCACACAAACACACAAACACTCACACAGACACAGACACTCACACACACACACACACTCACACAGACACAGGCACTCACACGGACACACACACTCACACACACTCACTCACACACTCACACACACTCACTCACACACTCACACAGACACACTCACACAGACACTCACACGGATACACACACTCACACACACACACACACACTCACACACACACACAAACACTCACACAGACACAGACACTCACACACACACACACACACTCACACAAGCACACACACTCACACGGACAGACTCACACAGATACACTCACACACACACTCACACAGACACACTCACACTCACTCTCACACAAACACTCACACTCACACAGACACAGACACACTCACACTCCCTCACACAAACACACACACTCTCTCACACAGACACAGACACTCACACGGACACACACTCACACACACACACACACTCACACGGAAACACTCACACAGACACACTCACACTCACTCTCACACAAACACTCACACAGACACAGACACACTCACACAGACACACTCACTCTCACACAAACACTCACACACTCACACAGACACACTCACACTCACTCTCACTCAAACACTCACACTCACACAGACACAGACACACTCACACAGACACAGACACTCACACACGCACACTCACACACACTCACTCACACACACTCACACACACACTCACACACACACTCACACACATTCACACACACTCACTCACACACTCTCACACACACACTCTCACACACGCACACATACTCTCACACACACTCACACACACACACACACACACACACACACTCACACACACACACACACTCTCACACACACACTCTCACACACACACACACATACTCTCACACACACTCACACACACACACACTCACTCACACAAACACTCACACACTCACACAGACACACACACTCACACGGACACACACTCACACACACTCACAAAGACACACTCACACAAAAATGCTCATACTCACTCACTCACTCTCACTCATACGAGCTCACTCACATACACGCAAACTCACTCACGCATGCACACTCACACACTCACTCACGCATGCACACTCACACCCGCATGCTCACAAGCACACACTTGCTCACTCACTCGCACACACACTCACACTCACTCATACACACATTCACTCTCAATTCACACATACTCACTCATGCACATACTCACACAGACTTACGGACACACACTTATAGGAACAACAGGAGTAGGCCATTCAGCCCTTCGAGCCTGTCCTGCCAATGAGATCATGGCTGACCTATGACCTCGCTCCAGAAACCTGCCCTCGGCCCCTATCCCTTAATATCTTTGCTCAACTCAAATCTATCCATCTCAGATTTAAACAACTGATCTCGCTTCACCTACAGTTAGTGGGAGGGAGTTCCCCCAGTGAGTGAAGACGTTCTTCCCAACATCTCTCCTGAACAATAACACTGTGACATCACAGCTCCAGGGTCCCAGGTTCGATTCCCGGCTGGGTCACTGTCTGTGCGGAGTCTGCACGTCCTCCCCGTGTCTGCGTGGGTTTCCTCCGGGTGCTCCGGTTTCCTCCCACAGTCCAAAGACGTGCAGGTTAGGTGGATTGGCCGTGCTAAATTGCCCTTAGTGTCCAAAAAGGTTAGGAGGGGTTATGGGGATCGGGTGGAAGTGAGGGCTTAAGTGGGTCGGTGCAGACTCGATGGGCCGAATGGCCTCCTTCTGCCCTGTACGTTCTATGAACTCTCTGTACTTATGAACGGTCTGGCCCTAATTTTCAGACTGTGCCCCCTGGACCTAGAACCTCCAACCAGAGGAAATAGTTTATCTTTACCTCCCCTATCATTCCCTGTTAATATCTTGAATACTTTGATCGGATCGCCCGTTAACCTTCTAAATTCCAGCGGAAACAGGTCTAATTTGAGTAATCTCTCCTCGTAACTCAACCCCTGTAACCCAGGTATTATTTCAGTAAAGCTGAGTTACCCTCCCTCCTTGGCCCTAATATCCTTCCTGAGATGTTGGTGCCCAGATCTGCTCAGAATGACTCCGAGTGGGGTCTAACCAGGGCTTTCTGAAGCTGCAACGTAACCTCCCGTGTCTTTATATTCCAATCCTCCAGATATAAAGGCTCACGATTATTATCTGCATTCGTTCCTGGCATTTGAAGGATCTCGGTGCCTGAACCCCTAAACCTTTTTGGAGACCCACTGTACCTAACCTCTTTCCGTTTAGAAAGTACTGTGTTCTCCAAAATGGATAACCTCGCAGTTGCTTTCATTGAATTCCATCTGTCATAACTCTGCCCGTTCACCTAATCTGTCAATAGACCATTGTCAGTTCCTGGCCAGCCCCGCCGGGGTGAAATGGACATGGTCCCACACGCCGGGACCTTGCTGGTAAGGCCGGCTGGTTCGGTCATCGGCAGGGGGCAGGGAGTATCCGGCCCCGGGGTAGGGACCCCACGGTGGCCTGGCCCGTGATCGGGGCCCACCGATCTGCGGGCGGGCCTGTGACATGGGGGCACTGCTTCCTTCCGCGCCTGTCCCTGGAGGGCTCAGCCATGGACGGCGCGGAGTAGAACCCCCCCTCCCTGCGCACACGCAGGAACACGCCGGCCAGCCTGCGCATGCGCCAACTCGCGCCTGCCCTTCGCCGCCGGTTGACGCAGTGCCGACCCCTCCGCCGCCGGCCTAGCTCCCAGAAGTGCGGAGGAGTCTGTAACTTCTGGTTTTCCCGACGCCGGAGTGGTTGGCGCCTTTCTTGGCGCCGTCGTCGGACCATCCTGAGAATCCTGCCCATGAATTCCTGTCCCAGGATCCAAGTCATTAATGAATAATTGAGGCCCCCAGACAGATCCTTCTGGAACACCGCTGCCAATTGGAGTAATTAGCCACTATCTCCAATCGCTGTTGCCACTCAAATCAATTTCCAGACCACATCAATAATTTGCCCTCAACTCTGTGGGCTTCCACCTTAGTTAACAGGCTCTTGTGTGGAACTTTATCAAATGCCTTCTGGAAGTCCATATAAATGACATCCATCCACATTCCCCTGATCTTCCCTTCCCGAGTCTGTGCTGCCTCTCCCTGATCGACCAACATTTTTTGAGGCGTTCAGTTACCCCATGACAAGCTTTCAGCAAATGGGTCTGTAATTCCCCAGTTTCCCCTTTCACCCGTCTTAAAAAGTGGAGAGACATGTGGAATTTTCCAATCTGGAGGGACTGCTCCTTAATCGAGGGAACTCTGGAAGATTATAGTTTGGACATATAGAATCTCTCCTCCTTCATTGAACAGATGGAAACCGTCTGGTCCTGGGGATTTGTCATTCATTAATTCCCTAGTTACTGATGCTGCACTGGCGTTAATTGTATGTCATCTATCATCTATCGACTATTAATGTTTCTGGGATTTCCGGCAAGTTCTCCTCCTTTCCCACTGTAAACACCGAGGCAAAGTCATTGTTCAACATGTCGGCCATATCTCCATTATCACCGACAATGGCCGCCATTTAATGGTGGAGTTCGCCCGTCTAGGATGCGCGCGAGCCGGTTAGATCGTGGGAGAGCCGAAACCGGGAATCGTGCCGGATGTCGAGCAGTTTGCCATCGAACCTGCTCGATACCGTTGGCAACAATCACCAATTGTGCGATCTCCGTCTCATGAGCAAGGTGGAAAACCGATCTCCGGGGATCTAACCAGCTCCTCGGTCAGCGGTCTCAAAGGTGCCGATTAGTGCTGGTCTCCCAGGCCATTGGAGGCCTCTGGGTGGTCAGGGACAGGGCAGGGTGGCACCCTAACTCTCCCTCCTCCACCCGGGCACCTTGGCACTGCCACCCTGGCACTCCCGGGCTGGCAAGGGCACTGCTAGGGTGGCAGTGCCAAGTGCCAGGGCCTTAAGGGGGCAAGGCCCATGAAAGAAGGGATGAAGGGTGTATGAAATATGGGAGGGGGCGGGGTGAAGGGTTGGGTACGAAGAGGCCTCCTAAAGATTTGGGGGAGGGTGAAGGGTGAGGGGTCCTGAAAGGGAAGGTCAACAGGAGGTGTGGGAAGGCCCACCTCCTTAGGGGAGGTGTGGGGTAATGCCCATGTGCATGGGGGGGGGGGTGCCATTACCTCCTTAGGGGAGGTGTGGGGTAATGCCCATGTGCATGGGGGGGGTGCCATTACCTCCTTAGGGGAGGTGTGGGGTAATGCCCATGTGCGTGGGGGGTGGGCGGGGGGTGGGGGGGGGGGACGGTGACATTGCCGGTGTGTAAGGGGGGTACCCTCAGGCTCACCAAGATCAGGGTCACCCTTTCAAAATGGCGGCCCGATCTCTGAGGAGCCGGTCTGCTCAATGGGTTAAGCTGCTTAATGATGAAGATAATTGTGAATGTGGCCTTGACCAGGGAGAAACTCCCCAGGGCCTAAACAAGTGACTAAATGTGGTTAGATAGCGGTGAGGAACTCACCGACAGACCCAGCAGGAAACTCCCAGCAAAACCCATCTGAAACGGCACTGAGAAACATTTCCGTTAGATGGTACTCGATATCTCCATTCTCAGCCTTTAGAGGGCCCACATTGCTCTTCACCGCCCGCTTTCCCTTCATCCAAAATCTCACTCATTGATTCCAACGTCTCTTTCAAGTTTCCTTTCATGATCCCTTTTCGTCGCTCTGTTGTGATGCTTTGTGACCCGTTGCTGGCCCCATTGGTCTGTGCTATGTTGGCCACTTTCAGTTTTATGCTGTCTTTTAGTTGTTCATGGCTGTTTTTCTGTGAATTTCCTCTCAGGATAAAGATACTTCCTCTGTATCTTGGTGAATGTTTCTTTAAATATTCCTCGCTGATCTTCAGTTGTTTGACCCATTGACAGATCTTCCCCGTTGACCGTCGACAGCCGTTGTCTTGTTCTGTTGAAGTCGGCCTCACCCAAATCCAAAATTATGGGCGGGATTTTCTCACCCGGGGCCGGGCCGGGGAATCGCTGCGACTGGCACGAATCGCGCCCTGCCGCCCCGCCGCCCCGCCGCGATTCTCCAGAGAGCAGAGAATCGGTGCCATTGGCGCCGGCACTCCGCCAATCGAGAGCTACTCTACCGATTGGCGGGCCGGCCTCTCGAGCCTGGGGCCTCCTTTGTTCCGCGCTGGCCCCTGTCGGCCGTGTTGTGTCGGGGCCGGCGCGGAGAAGGGAGACACCACCCATGCGCGGGAATCGCGCCGGTTCCACTGCACATGCCTAGTCCCGTGTGGGTCGCTCCACTGCCGTTCTGGCCCCCTGTAGGGGTCAGAGCCGCTGTTCCTGAGGCCACGTTGACGCCGTCGGGAAACGCGACGGCGTTTACAACGGCGTCAACACTTAGCCTCAGGATCAGAGAATCCCGCCCCCTAGTGTCTGAATCGTGCCTTCCACATTCAGAAACAACACTGAATTCAATCACGTTGTGATCACTATTTGCTAAATGTTCCACACAGTTAATTACTGAGCCAGTAAGTAAATTGGGATCTTACTCATAACTAAATCGCATATTGCCTGTTCCCTTGTTGCATCTGGAACATATTGCAGCAGGAAACTATTCCGGAAACAATCCAGAAATTCACTCCCTTTCTGCTTGTCTGCAGCTCCCAATCTACGTGGAAGTTAAAATCCCCCATTAATCCCCCCATTAATACTCTGCCTTTGCTACACGTTTGCCTAATTTCTGTATTTATACAATCCAGCACCTCAGAACTGCTACCGGGGGGGTTGATACACAACACCTATTAAAGTTTTAGGTACTTTTTTTGGTTCCTCAGTTCCACGCATGTGGTCTCCACAGGATACTTTCCCCTGGTTATATCCTCACCATATTGGTGATAGTATTTCTGATCAGTAATCACCCCCTCTGCCATATTCTCTGTCCCTCCTGGAACCTTTATAACCGTTATATTTAGTTCCCAGACCGGCCATCCTGCAGCCATGTCTCTGTAATAATCTTCATCTTCAACTTGAAGCTCAAATGGAAACACTCTCACACACAGACACACAGATATACACAAACAGACACACACACGGACACACAGATATACACAAACAGACACACACACACGGAAACAATCTCACAGTCAGTGCTGAGGGAGCGCCGCACTGTCAGAGGGTCAGTACTGAGGGAGCGCCGCACTGTCAGAGGGTCAGTACTGAGGGAGTGCTGCACTGTCAGAGGGTCAGTACTGAGGGAGTGCCGCACTGTCAGAGGGTCAGTACTGAGGGAGTGCTGCACTGTCAGAGGGTCAGTACTGAGGGAGTGCCGCACTGTCAGAGGGTCAGTACTGAGGGAGTGCCGCACTGTCAGAGGGTCAGTACTGAGGGAGTGCTGCACTGTCAGAGGGTCAGTACTGAGGGAGTGCTGCACTGTCAGAGGGTCAGTACTGAGGGAGTGCCGCACTGTCAGAGGGTCAGTACTGAGGGAGTGCTGCACTGTCAGAGGGTCAGTACTGAGGGAGTGCTGCACTGTCAGAGGGTCAGTACTGAGGGAGTGCCTCACTGTCAGAGGGTCAGTACTGAGGGAGTGCCGCACTGTCAGAGGGTCAGTACTGAGGGAGTGCCGCACTGTCAGAGGGTCAGTACTGAGGGAGAGCCGCACTGTCAGAGGGTCAGTACTGAGGGAGTGCTGCACTGTCAGAGGGTCAGTACTGAGGGAGTGCTGCACTGTCAGAGGGTCAGTACTGAGGGAGTGCCTCACTGTCAGAGGGTCAGTACTGAGGGAGTGCCGCACTGTCAGAGGGTCAGTACTGAGGGAGTGCCGCACTGTCAGAGGGTCAGTACTGAGGGAGTGCCGCACTGTCAGAGGGTCAGTACTGAGGGAGTGCCGCACTGTCAGAGGGTCAGTACTGAGGGAGTGCTGCACTGTCAGAGGGTCAGTGCTGAGGGAGTGCCGCACTGTCAGAGGGTCAGTACTGAGGGAGTGCCGCACTGTCAGAGGGTCAGTACTGAGCGAGTGCCGCACTGTCAGAGGGTCAGTACTGAGGGAGTGCCGCACTGTCAGAGGGTCAGTACTGAGTGAGTGCCGCACTGTCAGAGGGTCAGTACTGAGGGACTGCCGCACTGTCAGAGGGTCAGTACTGAGGGAGCGCCGCACTGTCAGAGGGTCAGTACTGAGGGAGCCGCACTGTCAGAGGGTCAGTACTGAGGGAGTGCTGCACTGTCAGAGGGTCAGTACTGAGGGAGTGCCGCACTGTCAGAGGGTCAGTACTGAGGGAGCGCCGCACTGTCAGAGGGTCAGTACTGAGGGAGCGCCGCACTGTCAGAGGGTCAGTACTGAGGGAGTGCCGCACTGTCAGAGGGTCAGTACTGAGGGAGCCGCACTGTCAGAGGGTCAGTACTGAGGGAGTGCTGCACTGTCAGAGGGTCAGTACTGAGGGAGTGCTGCACTGTCAGAGGGTCAGTACTGAGGGAGCGCCGCACTGTCAGAGGGTCAGTACTGAGGGAGTGCTGCACTGTCAGAGGGTCAGTACTGAGGGAGTGCTGCACTGTCAGAGGGTCAGTACTGAGGGAGCGCCGCACTGTCAGAGGGTCAGTACTGAGGGAGTGCTGCACTGTCAGAGGGTCAGTACTGAGGGAGTGCTGCACTGTCAGAGGGTCTGTACTGAGGGAGTGCTGCACTGTCAGAGGGTCAGTACTGAGGGAGTGCCGCACTGTCAGAGGGTCTGTACTGAGGGAGTGCTGCACTGTCAGAGGGTCTGTACTGAGGGAGTGCCGCACTGTCAGAGGGTCAGTACTGAGGGAGCCGCACTGTCAGAGGGTCAGTACTGAGGGAGCGCCACACTGTCAGAGGGTCAGTACTGAGGGAGTGCTGCACTGTCAGAGGGTCAATACTGAGGGAGCGCCGCACTGTCAGAGGGTCAGTACTGAGGAAGTGCCGCACTGTCAGAGGGTCAGTACTGAGGGAGTGCTGCACTGTCAGAGGGTCAATACTGAGGGAGCGCCGCACTGTCAGAGGGTCAGTACTGAGGAAGTGCCGCACTGTCAGAGGGTCAGTACTGAGGGAGCCGCACTGTCAGAGGGTCAGTACTGAGGGAGTGCTGCACTGTCAGAGGGTCAATACTGAGGGAGCGCCGCACTGTCAGAGGGTCAGTACTGAGGGAGTGCCGCACTGTCAGAGGGTCAGTACTGAGGGAGTGCCGCACTGTCAGAGGGTCAGTACTGAGGGAGTGCTGCACTGTCAGAGGGTCAGTACTGAGGGAGTGCCGCACTGTCAGAGGGTCAGTACTGAGGGAGTGCCGCACTGTCAGAGGGTCAGTGCTGAGGGAGTGCCGCACTGTCAGAGGGTCAGTACTGAGGGAGTGCTGCACTGTCAGAGGGTCAGTACTGAGGGAGTGCCGCACTGTCAGAGGGTCAGTACTGAGGGAGTGCCGCACTGTCAGAGGGTCAGTACTGAGGGAGTGCCGCACTGTCAGAGGGTCAGTACTGAGGGAGTGCCGCACTGTCAGAGGGTCAGTACTGAGGGAGTGCCGCACTGTCAGAGGGTCAGTACTGAGGGAGCGCTGCACTGTCAGAGGGTCAGTACTGAGGGAGTGCCGCACTGTCAGAATGTCAGTACTGAGGGAGCCGCACTGTCAGAGGGTCAGTACTGAGGGAACGCCGCACTGTCAGAGGGTCAGTACTGAGGGAGTGCTGCACTGCCAGAGGGTCAGGGCTGTGTTCACGGTACGCTATTTTTCAGAGCGTCACAAAATCTCTGCAAATGTTTCTGATTTATTTTTATCTTTTCTTGCAGCTCGAATTGCCTCATATGGAGATTACATCGACAGCAAGTAAGTGATGTCACATCAACTGTGAACCAGAGAGAAGGGTCTGAGAATGAGAGAGAGAGAGAGAGAGGGAGACTGGGGAGGGAGAGAGACTGGGGAGAGAGAGAGAGAGAGAGACTGAGGAGGGAGAGAGAGAGACTGGGGAGGGAGAGAGACTGGGGAGAGAGAGAGAGAGACTGGGGAGGGAGAGAGAGAGACTGGGGAGGGAGAGAGAGAGAGACTGGGGAGGGAGAGAGAGAGAGTCTGGGGGAGGGAGAGAGACTGGGGAGGGAGAGAGAGACTGGGGAGGGAGAGAGACTGGGGAGGGAGAGAGAGACTGGGGAGGGAGAGAGAGAGACTGGGGAGGGAGAGAGACTGGGGAGGGAGAGAGAGAGACTGGGGAGGGAGAGAGACTGGGGGAGGGAGAGAGAGACGGGAGGGAGAGAGAGAGAGACTGGGGGAGGGAGAGAGAGAGACTCGGGAAAGAGAGAGAGACTGGGGAGGGAGGGAGAGAGAGAGACTGGGGAGGGAGGGAGAGAGAGAGACTGGGGAGAGAGAGAGAGAGAGACTGGGGAGGGAGAGAGACTGGGGAGAGAGAGAGAGACTGGGGAGAGAGAGAGAGAGACTGGAGAGAGAGAGAGAGAGACTGGGAGAGAGAGAGAGAGAGACTGGGGAGGGAGAGAGAGAGAGACTGGGAGAGAGAGAGAGAGAGAGACTGGGGAGGGAGAGAGAGAGAGACTGGGGAGGGAGAGAGAGAGAGACTGGGGAGGGCGAGAGAGAGAGGCTGGGGAGGGAGAGAGAGAGACTGGGGAGGGAGAGAGAGAGACTGGGGAGGGAGAGAGAGAGACTGGGGAGGGAGAGAGAGAGAGACTGGGGAGAGAGAGAGACTGGGGGAAGAGAGAGAGAGAGATTGGGGGAGAGAGAGTGATTGGGAGAGAGAGAGAGAGATTGCGGGAGAGAGAGAGAAAGAGAGATTGAGGAGAGAGAAAGAAAGAGAGATTGGGGGAGAGAGAGAGAGAGAGATTGACGGAGAAAGAGAGAAAGAGAGACCGCGGGAGAGTGAGTCTGGGGAGTGATGGAACCATCAATTCTACGGACGCGTGCTTGTAGGATTAGAATAGCGGTTTTAATATACTCACAACAGAGCCAGCCTATTAGCCGTTGAACTTTCGGTGAACTGGCCGGCTGATTCTGTGGCACTGATCTTTATACAGCAGCTCCCGGGGGGAGGAGTCCTGGGCGGAGCCAAGGGGGGAGCCCAGTACAATTCTCGAGCATTCCCAGAGCTACTCCCCCTGGTGGTCAGGTAGTGCAACTGCACTTACAATATTGATACATATATATACTGGGAAAGAGTGACATTGGTAACTATAACACCGTGTGAATCTCATTCACCACATTCACCCCCTGTGAAACAATCGAGTCCGTGGGGGGTGGTGGCTCACAGAGTTAGTCTGTCCGGTGGACGAATTGTTCGTTGCGATCTGCGGAGCACCGGGGTTGCAGCCTCTTGCGGTGGCTGGGTGGGTGTTGAGAGCTGGGGTACGATGGCAGACTCCGGGGCGGGTCTCGTCCGAACTTCATACACTTCTGGCTCGACCGGAGACTGGGGGCGCTGGGGGCGGGCTGGTGCTGGCGCGTGGAACCGGTGGGGCGAGCTTGCGGAATCGGGGGCGCGAGGGGGCAGCAGCATAGTGAACGGGGTAAGGGGTGTTCCTCAGTGGGGGTGGGGGGTAGGGGGGGTTGGATCCAGCGGGG
>NC_052165.1:97262748-97285043 GCF_902713615.1 Scyliorhinus canicula
AAAAAAACTGTTTTAGCTTTGCTCGTGATGGATATTGGAAGATTCCAGTAATTGATCTTTCATTTTCTTGCGTAGGTTCATTTACAGAATGTGCTTCAGAAACCAAGTCATTTATGCTTGAAGGAATATCTGATTCCCTGTCACTAGTTGAAGCTATGTGTTCAGATGTTGCAATACAGGCAGTACAGATACCGGAACAAGGAAGCCAGAAGAAATATTGGGCCTGGGTTGATTAGTAATGGGTGCACTTGTATTTGTATCTACATTCAAAGTAGGTCTTCTCTGTTCTTGTAACTCGCATGTCATTGCATCATCACCATGAGCATTGTTTCTTGCTTCTTGATTATTTGTTGCAGAACTGGATATTGATGTAGATTGTGCTTGTGGTATTATAAACTCTGTAATAGGCCTGCATCGCTTGGCTGATTCCTTCCTTTCTGCTTCTTTTTGTTCTTTGCGTTTTAGTGACCCAGATTTATGCTTTTTCTTTTCCATGCTGGTAGGGGTAATATTCCTGAAATAAAAACTTAATTAAAAATAGACCACATTGGGAAAAATGAGTATTGATGATTGCAAGAATAACTTGAAGGAACGCCAGATAAACCCCAACATGATAAAAAATATAAAATAACTTACTTACACTTCAATAGGCTATGTTCATTAGTCAATACTACTGTGGCCTATGCAGCTTCAGAAGAGGAGACAATCCACTGTCCAGTGTTCACACCAGCAAGCAACTGAGACAACTGTTGAAACTTAGAAGTTTGGTCCGACTATAGTAAGACATTAAGAATGGTCCCACGACCAAAGTTAACATGTCCAGTTTGATACCAGTGTAGTGTTACAAGTCGCAACCCTTTGAGTTTACCGATCATGGCTTATCACTTCAATATCTTTGACCTCATGATTCACGGTCAAAGGTACCGCTTCTCCTTTTCAGTGACCTCACGACCCTATGTACTGTTTGATATCCTTTCAAGTTGCCGACCATCTCAAATCACGAACTGTAACTTTATCTTTAAATTCACACATTCTTGCTGAAAACGTGGATTTCCAACTATGTCCGACCCGGGTGAACCAGCCCCCCCCCTCCCCCCCCCCCCCCCCCCCACTCCTTTTCACATCCGTTTAACACTGCTTCGTTCCTTCATACACTGAGTGATTATTTGTTTGTTTCTTTATTGCATTTTTATTTGGTATTGCTCTTTTTAAAAACAATTATATTTTGTTAAGTTAGAATACAAATCTCAGGAAAGAAGTAGGAGATTTATTTATCTAATTAATTATAATTTTTAAGGGCCCTTCAGAGATTCACGGGCCTCTTCTTGGCTCTCTGGGCCCCGGACCGATGTACCGGCTGAACCAAGACTACTGCTTGATATCCTTTGAAGTTACCGACCATCTCAAATCACGAATTGTAACTTTATCTTTAAATTCACACACTCTTGCTGAAAACATGGAATTTCCTTAATTATGCCCGACCCGGGCCCCCCTATTCCACATCCTTCCACTACCTCCCCTGCTTCGTTCCTTTTCATGCGCTGCTTATTTGTGTCCTGTTCTCTTTTTTTACTTATTCCTTTTTATTACTAAAACAGTTGTCTGTGTTTGTTTCTTTATTGCATTTTTATTTGATATATGGGCCCACTTCATCAGGGCCACTTGCCATCGGGCAAGCTGACACCCTGGCCAGTCCCCCCACTGGCCACAAAGTCTTTTTCTGTTACTCTATGACTTTAAAACTCTGCCTCAGTACCATTTAGAATATTATCGACATTGAGATTGTGTACAGTGCAAATTAATGGGAATGGGTTTGGGTCCATTGGGATTGTGTACAGTGGGAGTGAACGGAAAGGGGTTTGGGTCCATTGGGATTGTGTACAGTGGGAGTGAATGGGAAGGGGTTTGGGTCCATTGGGATTGTGTGCAGTGGGAGTGAACGGGAAGGGGTTTGGGTCCATTGGGATTGTGTACAGTGGGAGTGAACGGGAAGGGGTTTGGGTCCATTGGGAGTGTGGACAGTGGGAGTGAATGGGAAGGGGTCTGGGTCCATTGGGATTGTGGACAGTGGGAGTGAACGGGAAGGGGTTTGGGTCCATTGGGATTGTGTACTGTGGGAGTGAACGGGAAGGGTTTTGGGTCCATTGGGATTGTGCACAGTGGGAGTGAATGGGAAGGGGTTTGGGTACATTGAGATTGTGTACAGTGGGAGTGAATGGGAAGGGGTTTGGGTCCATTGGGATTGTGGACAGTGGGAGTGAATGTGAACAGTGCGGCACTCCCTCAGTACTGACCCTCTGACAGTGCGGTGCTCCCTCAGTACTGACCCTCTGACAGTGCGGCACTCCCTCAGTACTGACCCTCTGACAGTGCGGCACTCCCTCAGTACTGACCCTCTGACAGTGCAGCACTCCCTCAGTACTGACCCTCAGACAGTGCAGCACTCCCTCAGTACTGACCCTCTGACAGTGCGGCACTCCCTCAATACTGACCCTCTGACAGTGCGGCACTCCCTCAGTACTGACCCTCTGACAGTGCAGCACTCCCTCAGTACTGACCCTCTGACAGTGCAGCACTCCCTCAGTACTGACCCTCTGACAGTGCGGCGCTCCCTCAGTACTGACCCTCTGACAGTGCGGCACTCCCTCAGTACTGACCCTCTGACAGTGCGGCACTCCCTCAGTACTGACCCTCTGACAGTGCGGCACTCCCTCAGTACTGACCCTCTGACAGTGCGGCGCTCCCTCAGTACTGACCCTCCGACAGTGCAGCACTCCCTCAGTACTGACTCTCTGACAGTGCAGCACTCCCTCAGTACTGACCCTCTGACAGTGCGGCACTCCCTCAGTACTGACCCTCTGACAGTGCGGCACTCCCTCAGTACTGACCCTCTGACAGTGCGGCGCTCCCTCAGTACTGACCCTCTGACAGTGCAGCACTCCCTCAGTACTGACCCTCTGACAGTGCGGTGCTCCCTCAGTACTGACCCTCTGACAGTGTGGCACTCCCTCAGTACTGACCCTCTGACAGTGCAGCACTCCCTCAGTACTGACTCTCTGACAGTGCAGCACTCCCTCAGTACTGACCCTCTGACAGTGCAGCACTCCCTCAGTACTGACCCTCTGACAGTGCAGCACTCCCTCAGTACTGACCCTCTGACAGTGCGGTGCTCCCTCAGTACTGACCCTCTGACAGTGTGGCACTCCCTCAGTACTGACGCTCCGACAGTGCGGCACTCCCTCAGTACTGACCCTCTGACAGTGCGGCGCTCCCTCAGTACTGACCCTCTGACAGTGCAGCACTCCCTCAGTACTGACCCTCTGACAGTGCGGTGCTCCCTCAGTACTGACCCTCTGACAGTGTGGCACTCCCTCAGTACTGACCCTCTGACAGTGCAGCACTCCCTCAGTACTGACTCTCTGACAGTGCAGCACTCCCTCAGTACTGACCCTCTGACAGTGCAGCACTCCCTCAGTACTGACCCTCTGACAGTGCAGCACTCCCTCAGTACTGACCCTCTGACAGTGCGGTGCTCCCTCAGTACTGACCCTCTGACAGTGTGGCACTCCCTCAGTACTGACCCTCTGACAGTGCAGCACTCCCTCAGTACTGACCCTCTGACAGTGCAGCACTCCCTCAGTACTGACCCTCTGACAGTGCGGTGCTCCCTCAGTACTGACCCTCTGACAGTGTGGCACTCCCTCAGTACTGACCCTCTGACAGTGCAGCACTCCCTCAGTACTGACCCTCTGACAGTGCAGCACTCCCTCAGTACTGACCCTCTGACAGTGCGGCACTCCCTCAGTACTGACCCTCTGACAGTGCGGCACTCCCTCAGTACTGACCCTCTGACAGTGCAGCACTCCCTCAGTACTGACCCTCAGACAGTGCAGCACTCCCTCAGTACTGACCCTCTGACAGTGCGGCACTCCCTCAATACTGACCCTCTGACAGTGCAGCACTCCCTCAGTACTGACCCTCTGACAGTGCGGCGCTCCCTCAGTACTGACCCTCTGACAGTGCGGCACTCCCTCAGTACTGACCCTCTGACAGTGCGGCACTCCCTCAGTACTGACCCTCTGACAGTGCGGCACTCCCTCAGTACTGACCCTCTGACAGTGCGGCGCTCCCTCAGTACTGACCCTCCGACAGTGCAGCACTCCCTCAGTACTGACTCTCTGACAGTGCAGCACTCCCTCAGTACTGACCCTCTGACAGTGCGGCACTCCCTCAGTACTGACCCTCTGACAGTGCGGCACTCCCTCAGTACTGACCCTCTGACAGTGCGGCGCTCCCTCAGTACTGACCCTCTGACAGTGCAGCACTCCCTCAGTACTGACCCTCTGACAGTGCGGTGCTCCCTCAGTACTGACCCTCTGACAGTGTAGCACTCCCTCAGTACTGACCCTCTGACAGTGCAGCACTCCCTCAGTACTGACCTCTGACAGTGCAGCACTCCCTCAGTACTGACCCTCTGACAGTGCAGCACTCCCTCAGTACTGACCCTCTGACAGTGCAGCACTCCCTCAGTACTGACCCTCTGACAGTGCGGTGCTCCCTCAGTACTGACCCTCTGACAGTGTGGCACTCCCTCAGTACTGACGCTCCGACAGTGCGGCACTCCCTCAGTACTGACCCTCTGACAGTGCGGCGCTCCCTCAGTACTGACCCTCTGACAGTGCAGCACTCCCTCAGTACTGACCCTCTGACAGTGCGGTGCTCCCTCAGTACTGACCCTCTGACAGTGTGGCACTCCCTCAGTACTGACCCTCTGACAGTGCAGCACTCCCTCAGTACTGACTCTCTGACAGTGCAGCACTCCCTCAGTACTGACCCTCTGACAGTGCAGCACTCCCTCAGTACTGACCCTCTGACAGTGCAGCACTCCCTCAGTACTGACCCTCTGACAGTGCGGTGCTCCCTCAGTACTGACCCTCTGACAGTGTGGCACTCCCTCAGTACTGACCCTCTGACAGTGCAGCACTCCCTCAGTACTGACCCTCTGACAGTGCAGCACTCCCTCAGTACTGACCCTCTGACAGTGCGGTGCTCCCTCAGTACTGACCCTCTGACAGTGTGGCACTCCCTCAGTACTGACCCTCTGACAGTGCAGCACTCCCTCAGTACTGACCCTCTGACAGTGCAGCACTCCCTCAGTACTGACCCTCTGACAGTGCGGCGCTCCCTCAGTACTGACCCTCCGACAGTGCAGCACTCCCTCAGTACTGACCCTCTGACAGTGCGGTGCTCCCTCAGTACTGACCCTCTGACAGTGCGGCACTCCCTCAGTACTGACCCTCTGACAGTGCGGTGCTCCCTCAGTACTGACCCTCTGACAGTGCGGCACTCCCTCAGTACTCACCCTCTGACAGTGCGTCACTCCCTCAGTACTGACCATCTGCCAGTGCGGCACTCCCTCAGTACTGACCCTCTGGCAGTACAGCACTCCCTCAGTACTGACCCTCTGACAGTGCAGCACTCCCTCAGTACTGACCCTCTGACAGTGCGGCACTCCCTCACTACTGACCCTCTGACAGTGCAGCACTCCCTCAGTACTGACCCTCTGACAGTGCAGCATTCCCTCAGTACTGACCCTCTGACAGTGCAGCACTCCCTCAGTACTGACCCTCTGACAGTGCAGCACTCCCTCAGTACTGACCCTCTGACAGTGCGGCACTCCCTCAGTACTGACCCTCTGACAGTGCAGCACTCCCTCAGTACTGACCCTCTGACAGTGCAGCGCTCCCTCAGTACTGACCCACTGACAGTGCGTCGCACCCTTAACGTTGGTTACCGGCCTAGTTTTGGGATGATTGTCACGATTGGAGTGTCTGGTGTGTGGTGTCTGTATTTGTTTCAAGATGTGAAAGAGGGCGACACTATGATGTGAAGTGAGTCAGGCCAGACTGATTTGGCACTGGGATTGTTGATCTATGCGGTGAACAGCTTTAAGGGTCTATTACCTCACACATATATGATTCACCTCATGACGTGTGACATATCCACTTCGTTTAGTCACGCAATGCGATACTGAGGGTCAGACAGGTCAAAATAATTGAGTATTGCACCTGTAGCCTGGATTTAGATGTTCCGTCATCTATCCAAGTACGCTCTGATAAGACGATAATAGTGCTGAGGTCTCCACCCAGCAGCCCGTGAGGGCCTCAGCTGTTCCTCAAGCGCAGCAGGAAACACCCAGGCTTCGTTCTGGGCCTACAGCACCGAGTTGGCCTATCTAACAGCCAAGGAGGGGTTCAGCCCCCTCCAACCACAGGTTAATGCGTGGGTGGGGGGACAGTGGCAGGACTGGAAGATAATCAAGGCCCCGACTTGAATTAAACAACTTACAAGAAGGCCCCTAATGGTAATGAAGGTAAAACATTTGCAGTGACAGGAAGGAAGCGACGATCTCTGTCGATAGTCAGGTTCTAAAGGGCATTGTTGGCATATGGGCCTGGTACACAGCGCAGGAAACACACTTTAACAAGTCTCCAAAACCATAAATAAAATGAAATGAATGAAATGAAAATGGCTTATTGTCACAAGTTGGCTTCAAATGAAGTTACTGTGAAAAGCCCCTAGTCGCCACATTCCGGCGCCTGTTCGGGGAGGCTGATACGGGAATCGAACCGTGCTGCTGGCCTGCCTTGGTCTGCTTTAAAAGCCAGCGATTTAGCCCTGTGCTAAACAGCCCCTCTAAAACCCAACACATGGTTTCCGTCCAGATCTGCACAGTTCTGGGCTCCATATCCCTCAGTTAGACCACACTGGGAGCACTGTGCACAGTTCTGGTCTCCATTTCCCTCAGTTAGACCCACACTGGGAGCACAGTGCACAGTTCTGGTCTCCATATCCCTCGGTTAGACCACACTGGGAGCACTGTGCACAGTTCTGGGCTCCATATCCCTCAGTTAGACCACACTGGGAGCACTGTGCACAGTTCTGGTCTCCATTTCCCTCAGTTAGACCCACACTGGGAGCACTGTGCACAGTTCTGGTCTCCATATCCCTCGGTTAGACCCACACTGGGAGCACTGTGCACAGTTCTGGTCTCCATATCCCTCAGTTAGCCCACACTGGGAGCACTGTGCACAGTTCTGGTCTCCATATCCCTCGGTTAGACCCACACTGGGAGCACTGTGCACAGTTCTGGTCTCCATATCCCTCAGTTAGACCCACACTGGGAGCACTGTACACAGTTCTGGTCTCCATATCCCTCGGTTAGACCACACTGGGAGCACTGTGCACAGTTCTGGTCTCCATATCCCTCGGTTAGACCCACACTGGGAGCACTGTGCACCGTTCCGGTCTCCATATCCCTCAGTTAGACCCACACTGGGAGCACTGTGCACAGTTCTGGTCTCCATATCCCTCGGTTAGACCCACACTGGGAGCAATGTGCACAGTTCTGGTCTCCATATCCCTCAGTTAGACCCACACTGGGAGCACTGTGCACAGTTCTGGTCTCCATATCCCTCAGTTAGACCCACACTGGGAGCACTGTGCACAGTTCTGGTCTCCATATCCCTCAGTTAGACCCACACTGGGAGCACTGTGCACAGTTCTGGTCTCCATATCCCTCAGTTAGACCCACACTGGGAGCACTGTGCACAGTTCTGGTCTCCATATCCCTCAGTTAGACCACACTGGGAGCACTGTGCACAGTTCTGGTCTCCATATCCCTCGGTTAGACCCACACTGGGAGCACTGTGCACAGTTCTGGTCTCCATATCCCTCAGTTAGACCCACACTGGGAGCGCTGTGCACAGTTCTGGTCTCCATATCCCTCAGTTAGACCCACACTGGGAGCACTGTGCTCAGTTCTGATGCGGGATTCTCTGACCCCCCCGCCAGGTCGGAGAATCGTCCGGGGCCAGTGTGAATCGCGCCGGTCGGTGGGTCCCTGCGGCGATTCTCCGGCCCGCGATGGGCCGAAGTCCCGCCGCTGACTAGCCTCTCCCGCCGGCGTGGATCAAACCACCTCTCTTACTGGCGGGATTGGCGGCGCGGGCAGGTGCCGGGGTCCTGGGGGGGGGGGGGGCGTTGGGCGATCTGACCCTGGGGGGTGCCCCCATGGTGGCCTGGCCCGCGATCGGGGCCCACCAATCGGTGGGTGGGCCTGTGCCGTGGGGGCGCTCTTTTTCTTCCGCCTTCGCCATAGTCTTCACCATGGCGGAGGTGGAAGAGACCCCCCCGGACTGCACAGGGCTGATGTCAGCAGCCGCTTACGCTCCGGCGCATGCGCGGATTAACGCCGGCCGGCGAAGTCCTTTCGGCCCCGGCTGGCGGGGAGCCAAAGGCCGTTCCTGCCAACCGGGAGAGCGGGAGCCACTGCGACGCGGGCCTAGCCCCTCAATGTGACGGCCTGGCCCCTAAAGGCCGTTCCTGCCAGCCGGGAGAGCGGGAGCCACTCCAGCGTGGGCCTAGCCCCTCAATCTGACGGCTTGGCCCCTAAAGGCCGTTCCTGCCAGCCGGTGGAGCGGGAGCCACTCCAGCGCGGGCCTAGCCCCTCAATCTGACGGCTTGGCCCCTAAAGGTGCCGAGACATCCACACCTTTGGGGTGGCCCAACGCCGGAGTGGTTCACGCCACTCCATCACGCCGGGACCCCCCGCCCCGGGTAGGGGAGAATCCCGGCCCTGCTCTCTATATCCCTCACTTAGACCACACTGGGAACATGAGAAACTCAACATAAGATAGTCATCCAGGTGTTTTTCCCTCCCTTCCTTAACTTGTCAATGATTTCCCTCAGCCAATGGCTGCGATCACATTCTTCCCAATCCCTGGATGAAGACATTTCCTCGGATTCCCCCACTGATGTTTACTGGTGACTGTCACATATCGATAAAAGACATCAGATGCATTGATATTGATGGAAATAAACAGACAGCTGGTCAAATATTATTCATATAAAGTTTTCACAGATGTCATTCATAGTTTTATTTAAATATGTACATCACATATTGACAAAAATACATTCAGTCAATAAAAAGTGTTGACACTTATATTTACAGTACAGTGTACAGATATCTCCCTGAGAGAGAGGGGGGACTGAGAGACACCAGTCAGTGTACAGATATCTCCCTGAGAGAGAGGGGGGACTGAGGGACACCAGTCAGTGTACAGATATCTCCCTGAGAGAGAGGGGACTGAGAGACACCAGTCAGTGTACAGATATCTCCCTGAGAGAGAGAGGGGACTGAGAGACACCAGTCAGTGAACAGATATCTCCCTGAGAGAGAGTGGGGACTGAGAGACACCAGTCAGTGTACAGATATCTCCCTGAGAGAGAGAGGGGACTGAGAGACACCAGTCAGTGTACAGATATCCCCCTGAGAGAGAGAGACTGAGAGACACCAGTCAGTGTACAGATATCTCCCTGAGAGAGAGGGGACTGAGAGACACCAGTCAGTGTACAGATATCTCCCTGAGAGAGAGAGGGGACTGAGAGACACCAGTCAGTGTACAGATATCTCCCTGGAGAGAGAGGGGACTAAGAGACACCAGTCAGTGTACAGATATCTCCCTGAGAGAGAGAGGGGACTGAGAGACACCAGTCAGTGTACAGATATCTCCCTGAGATAGAGGGGACTGAGAGACACCAGTCAGTGTACAGATATCTCCCTGAGAGAGAGGGGACTGAGAGACACCAGTCAGTGTACAGATATCTCCCTGAGAGAGGGGACTGAGAGACACCAGTCAGTGTACAGATATCTGCCCGAGAGAGGGAGGGGACTGAGAGACACCAGTCAGTGTACAGATATCTCCCTGAGAGAGAGGGGACTGAGAGACAGCCAGTCAGTGTACAGATATCTCCCTGAGAGAGAGGGGGGACTGAGAGACACCAGTCAGTGTACAGATATCTCCCTGAGAGAGAGGGGACTGAGAGACACCAGTCAGTGTACAGATATCTCCCTGAGAGAGAGAGGGGACTGAGAGACAGCAGTCAGTGTACAGATATCTCCCTGAGAGAGAGAGGGGACTGAGAGACACCAGTCAGTGTACAGATATCTCCCTGAGAGAGAGGGGGGACTGAGAGACACCAGTCAGTGTACAGATATCTCCCTGAGAGAGAGAGGGGACTGAGAGACACCAGTCACTGTACAGATATCTGCCCGAGAGAGAGAGGGGACTGAGAGACACCAGTCAGTGTACAGATATCTCCCTGAGAGAGAGGGGACTGAGAGACGCCAGTCAGTGTACAGATATCTCCCTGAGAGAGAGGGGGGACTGAGAGACACCAGTCAGTGTACAGATATCTCCCTGAGAGAGAGGGGACTGAGAGACACCAGTCAGTGTACAGATATCTCCCTGAGAGAGAGAGGGGACTGAGAGACAGCAGTCAGTGTACAGATATCTCCCTGAGAGAGAGAGGGGACTGAGAGACACCAGTCAGTGTACAGATATCTCCCTGAGAGAGAGTGGACTGAGAGACACCAGTCAGTGTACAGATATCTCCCTGAGAGAGAGAGGGGACTGAGAGACACCAGTCAGTGTACAGATATCTCCCTGTGAGAGAGGGGACTGAGAGACACCAGTCAGTGTACAGATATCTCCCTGAGAGAGAGGGGACTGAGAGACACCAGTCAGTGTACAGATATCTCCCTGAGAGAGAGAGGGGACTGAGAGACACCAGTCAGTGTACAGATATCTCCCTGAGAGAGAGAGAGGGGACTGAGAGACACCAGTCAGTGTACAGATATCTCCCTGAGAGAGAGAGAGAGGACTGAGAGACGAGGAGAAAGCTATAGAGTGAGAGAGGCAGAAACAGAGAGATAGAAGGAGAGGGACATTAATGAAGTGAGAGAGTGAGGGGGGCAAACACAGACAGAGGAAGAGAGAGAGTGAGTCTCCATCTGGAAAGATTAGCAGCTGAGAGTTCTGCAGATGGCTTGGGCAGGCTGGTCTGCTTGCTGAGTGGTGGCAGAAGGCAGCAGGTCAGGTACAGTGAGAGGAGCGGTAGTCATCTATTGTGCTGCCAATTGTGGGCCTCACGCCCATTTCTCCAATCACCAACTCAGCTCAGCTGATGACTGGGGAGGGTACCAGGATGTCACAGGAGCAGGAAGCCGGGGGTCAGACCCTCCCCTGACTCTTCGATTGGCTCTGATGGGACGAGAGGAAGCACAAATAATTACAATTCCATCAATAACTGGCAACAGTGAAACAGAAAGTTGATGCATTTCTCACAGTGTGGGACAGACTGTTTACCCTGGGCTGTACCTGTCCTGGGAGTGTTTGATGGGGACAGTGTAGAGGGAGCTTTACTCTGTATCTAACCCCGTGCTGTACCTGTCCTGGGAGTGTTTGATGGGGACAGTGTAGAAGGAGCTTTACTCTGTATCTAACCCCGTGCTGTCCCTGTCCTGGGAGTGTTTGATGGGGACAGTGTTGAGGGAGCTTTACTCTGTATCTAACCCCGTGCTGTACCTGTCCTGGGAGTGTTTGATGGGGACAGTGTAGAGAGAGCTTTACTCTGTATCTAACCCCGTGCTGTACCTGTCCTGGGAGTGTTTGATGGGGACAGTGTAGAGGGAGCTTTACTCTGTATCTAACCCCGTGCTGTACCTGTCCTGGGAGTGTTTGATGGGGACAGTGTAGAGCAGGGGTGGGCAAACTTTTCCGTGCAAGGGCCACATTCAGAAATTCACAATTCACAAAGGGCCGCATAGTATATTAAGTAAAATAATTACTTCACCCGGTTATGATTCTGGGCGCCTCATATAGAACATAGAACAGTACAGCACAGAACAGGCCCTTCGGCCCTCGACGTTGTGCCGAGCAATGATCACCCTACTCAAGTCAACGTATCCACCCTATACCAGTAAGTAACCCAACAGCCCCCCTCCATTAACCTTAAAAAAAAAAATTTTTTTTTTAAATAAAAAAAATTTTAAAAAAAAATTTTTTTTTTTTTTTTTTTAATGACTTGGTGGGCCGCAGAAATACCTTTGGCGGGCCGCATGCGGCCCGCGGGCCGTAGTTTGCCCACCCCTGGTGTAGAGAGAGCTTTACTCTGTATCTAACCCCGTGCTGTACCTGTCCTGGGAGTGTTTGATGGGGACAGTGTAGAGGGAGCTTTACTCTGTATCTAACCCCGTGCTGTACCTGCCCTGGGAGTGTTTGATGGGGACAGTGTAGAGGGAGCTTTACTCTGTATCTAACCCCGTGCTGTACCTGTCTTGGGAGTGTTTGATGGGGACAGTGTAGAGGGAGCTTTACTCTGTATCTAACCCCGTGCTGTACCTGTCCTGGGTGTGTTTGATGGGCACAGTGTAGAGGGAGCTTTACTCTGTATCTAATCCCGTGCTGTACCTGTCCTGGGTGTGTTTGATGGGGACAGTGTAGAGGGAGCTTTACTTTGTATCTCTCCCCGTGCTGTACCTGTCCTGGGAGTGTTTGATGGGGACAGTGTAGAGGGAGCTTTACTCTGTATCTAACCCCGTGCTGTACCTGTCCTGGGAGTGTTTGATGGGGACAGTGTAGAGGGAGCGTTACTCTGTATCTAACCCTGTGCTGTACCTGTCCTGGGAGTGTTTGATGGGGACAGTGTCGAGGGAGCTTTACTCTGTATCTAACCCCGTGCTGTACCTGTCCTGGGAGTGTTTAATGGGGGCAGTGTAGAGGGAGCTTTACTCTGTATCTAACCCCGTGCTGTACCTGTCCTGGGAGTGTTTGATGGGGACAGTGTAGAGGGAGCTTTACTCTGTATCTAACCCCGTGCTGTACCTGTCCTGGGAGTGTTTGATGGGGACAGTGTAGAGGGAGCTTTACTCTGTATCTAACCCCGTGCTGTACCTGTCCTGGGAGTGTTTGATGGGGACAGTGCAGAGGGAGCTTTACTCTGTACCTAACCCTGTGCTGTACCTGTCCTGGGAGTGTTTGATGGGGACAGTGTAGAAGGAGCTTTACTCTGTATCTAACCCCGTGCTGTCCCTGTCCTGGGAGTGTTTGATGGGGACAGTGTTGAGGGAGCTTTACTCTGTATCTAACCCCGTGCTGTACCTGTCCTGGGAGTGTTTGATGGGGACAGTGTAGTGAGAGCTTTACTCTGTATCTAACCCCGTGCTGTACCTGTCCTGGGAGTGTTTGATGGGGACAGTGTAGAGGGAGCTTTACTCTGTATCTAACCCCGTGCTGTACCTGTCCTGGGAGTGTTTGATGGGGACAGTGTAGAGAGAGCTTTACTCTGTATCTAACCCCGTGCTGTACCTGTCCTGGGAGTGTTTGATGGGGACAGTGTAGAGAGAGCTTTACTCTGTATCTAACCCCATGCTGTACCTGCCCTGGGAGTGTTTGATGGGGACAGTGTAGAGGGAGCTTTACTCTGTATCTAACCCCGTGCTGTACCTGTCTTGGGAGTGTTTGATGGGGACAGTGTAGAGGGAGCTTTACTCTGTATCTAACCCCGTGCTGTACCTGTCCTGGGTGTGTTTGATGGGCACAGTGTAGAGGGAGCTTTACTCTGTATCTAATCCCGTGCTGTACCTGTCCTGGGTGTGTTTGATGGGGACAGTGTAGAGGGAGCTTTACTCTGTATCTCTCCCCGTGCTGTACCTGTCCTGGGAGTGTTTGATGGGGACAGTGTAGAGGGAGCTTTACTCTGTATCTAACCCCGTGCTGTACCTGTCCTGGGAGTGTTTGATGGGGACAGTGTAGAGGGAGCGTTACTCTGTATCTAACCCTGTGCTGTACCTGTCCTGGGAGTGTTTGATGGGGACAGTGTCGAGGGAGCTTTACTCTGTATCTAACCCCGTGCTGTACCTGTCCTGGGAGTGTTTAATGGGGGCAGTGTAGCGGGAGCTTTACTCTGTATCTAACCCCGTGCTGTACCTGTCCTGGGAGTGTTTGATGGGGACAGTGTAGAGGGAGCTTTACTCTGTATCTAACCCCGTGCTGTACCTGTCCTGGGAGTGTTTGATGGGGACAGTGTAGAGGGAGCTTTACTCTGTATCTAACCCCGTGCTGTACCTGTCCTGGGAGTGTTTGATGGGGTCAGTGTAGAGGGAGCTTTACACTGTATCTAACCCCATGCTGTACCTGTCCTGGGAGTGTTTGATGGGGACAGTGTAGAGGGAGCTTTTCTCTGTATCTAACCCCGTGCTGTACCTGCCCTGGGAGTGTTTGATGGGGACAGTGTAGAGGGAGCTTTACTCTGTATCTAACCCCGTGCTGTACCTGTCCTGGGAGGGTTTGATGGGGACAGTGTAGAGGGTGCTTTACTCTGTATCTAACCCCATGCTGTACCTGTCCTGGGAGTGTTTGATGGGGACAGTGTAGAGGGAGCTTTACTCTGTATCTAACCCCGTGCTGTACCTGTCCTGGGAGGGTTTGATGGGGACAGTGTAGAGGGAGCTTTACTCTGTATCTAACCCCGTGCTGTACCTGCCCTGGGAGTGTTTGATGGGGACAGTGTAGAGGGTGCTTTACTCTGTATCTAACCCCGTGCTGTACCTGTCCTGGGAGTGTTTGATGGGGACAGTGTAGAGGGAGCTTTACTCTGTATCTAACCCCGTGCTGTACCTGTCCTGGGAGTGTTTGATGGGGACAGTGCAGAGGGAGCTTTACTCTGTATCTAACCCCGTGCTATACCTGTCCTGGGAGTGTTTGATGGGGACAGTGCAGAGGGAGCTTTACTCTGTATCTAATCCCGTGCTGTACCTGTCCTGGGAGTGTTTGATGGGGACAGTGCAGAGGGAGCTTTACTCTGTATCTAATCCCGTGCTGTACCTGTCCTGGGAGTGTTTGATGGGGACAGTGTAGAGGGAGCTTTACTCTGTATCTAACCCCGTGCTATACCTGTCCTGGGAGTGTTTGATGTGAACTTACTGGAAAATGTTTTCTTTGTCAGAGTCCTGTGAAGAATTACAGCCAGTAAGATACACAGCATGACCAGAGCTCCGACAATCCCCACGATAATGAAGGTCAGGGTTGGTGGGGTCACGATCTCCGACCTTTTGGTTGCTGTGTAGGGGTCAACCAGGACACAACACATAAAAAATTAATTTTCTTAGTTAAACACACTTATGTATTCGTGAGCAAAGATCTGTTTCTTGTATTAAATGTAATTCCCCTGAGATTTGATTTGATGGGAGACGGTGCAGTTATGAGAACAGCATTGAGGATAACCAGAAAACCAGACAAACGATCAAATTCCAGTATCCTTTCTCACTTAAATTCAATAAATGAAATTATTAATAATAACGCTAATCTCAGTAACTTTCATTAATTATTGTTAAAAAAAGTCTGGTTCGTTACGTCTGGACCTTCTACAGTGCAGCACTCCCTCAGTACTGACCCTCTGACAGTGCGGCGCTCCCTCAGTACTGACCCTCTGACAGTGCGGCACTCCCTCAGTACTGACCCTCTGACAGTGCGGCACTCCCTCAGTACTGACGCTCTGACAGTGCGGCACTCACTCAGTACTGACCCTCTGACAGTGCGGCACTCCCTCAGTACTGACGCTCTGACAGTGCGGCACTCCCTCAGTACTGACCCTCTGACAGTGCAGCACTCCCTCAGTACTGACCCTCTGGCAGTGCGGCACTCCCTCAGTACTGACCCTCTGACAGTGCGGCACTCCCTCAGTACTGACCCTCTGACAGTGCGGCACTCACTCAGTACTGACCCTCTGACAGTGCAGCACTCCCTCAGTACTGACCCTCTGACAGTGCGGCACTCCCTCAGTACTGACCCTCTGACAGTGCAGCACTCCCTCAGTACTGACCCTCTGACAGTGCGGCACTCCCTCAGTACTGACCCTCTGACAGTGCGGCGCTCCCTCAGTACTGACCCTCTGGCAGTGCGGCACTCCCTCAGTACTGACCGTCTGACAGTGCGGCACTCCTTCAGTACTGACCCACTGACAGTGCGGCACTCCCTGAGTACTGACCCTCTGACAGTGCGGCACTCCCTCAGTACTGACCCTCTGACAGTGCGGCACTCCCTCAGTACTGACCCTCTGACAGTGCAGCAGTCCCTCAGTACTGACCCTCTGACAGTGCAGCACTCCCTCAGTACTGACCCTCTGATAGTGCGGCACTCCCTCAGTACTGACCCTCTGACAGTGCGGCACTCCCTCAGTACAGACCCTCTGACAGTGCAGCACTCCCTCAGTACTGACCCTCTGACAGTGCAGCACTCCCTTAGTACTGTCCCTCTGACAGTGCGGCACTCCCTCAGTACTGACCCTCTGACAGTGCGGCACTCCCTCAGCACTGACCCTCTGACAGTGCGGCACTCACTCAGTACTGACCCTCTGACAGTGCGGCACTCCCTCAGTACTGACCCTCTGACAGTGCGGCACTCCCTCAGCACTGACCCTCTGACAGTGCAGCACTCCCTCAGTACTGACCCTCTGACAGTGCAGCACTCCCTCAGTACTGACCCTCTGACAGTGCGGCACTCCCTCAGTACTGACCCTCTGACAGTGCGGCACTCCCTCAGTACTGACCCTCTGACAGTGCAGCACTCCCTCAGTACTGACCCTCTGACAGTGCGGCACTCCCTCAGCACTGACCCTCTGACAGTGCGGCACTCACTCAGTACTGACCCTCTGACAGTGCGGCACTCCCTCAGTACTGACCCTCTGACAGTGCGGCACTCCCTCAGCACTGACCCTCTGACAGTGCAGCACTCCCTCAGTACTGACCCTCTGACAGTGCAGCACTCCCTCAGTACTGACCCTCTGACAGTGCGGCACTCCCTCAGTACTGACCCTCTGACAGTGCGGCACTCCCTCAGTACTGACCCTCTGACAGTGCAGCACTCCCTCAGTACTGACCCTCTGACAGTGCGGCACTCCCTCAGTACTGACCCTCTGACAGTGCGGCACTCCCTCAGTACTGACCCTCTGACAGTGCGGCACTCACTCAGTACTGACCCTCTGACAGTGCGGCACTCCCTCAGTACTGACCCTCTGACAGTGCAGCGCTCCCTCAGTACTGACCCTCTGACAGTGCGGCACTCCCTCAGTACTGACCCTCTGACAGAGCGGCACTCCCTCAGTACTGACCCTCTGACAGTGCGGCACTCCCTCAGTACTGACCCTCTGACAGTGCGGCGCTCCCTCAGTACTGACCCTCTGACAGTGCGGCACTCCCTCAGTACTGACCCTCTGACAGTGCGGCACTCCCTCAGTACAGACCCTCTGACAGTGCGGCTCTCCCTCAGTACTGACCCTCTGACAGTGCGGCGCTTCCTCAGTACTGACCCTCTGACAGTGCGGCGCTCCCTCAGTACTGACCCTCTGACAGTGCAGCACTCCCTCAGTACTGACCCTCTGACAGTGCGGCTCTCCCTCAGTACGGACCCTCTGACAGTGCAGCACTCCCTCAGTACTGACCCTCTGACAGTGCGGCACTCCCTCAGTACTGACCCTCTGACAGTGCGGCACTCCCTCAGTACTGACCCTCTGACAGTGCGGCACTCCCTCAGTACTGACCCTCTGACAGTGCGGCACTCCCTCAGTACTGACCCTCTGACAGTGCGGCACTCCCTCAGTACTGACCCTCTGACAGTGCGGCACTCCCTCAGTACTGACCCTCTGACAGTGCAGCACTCCCTCAGTACTGACCCTCTAACAGTGCGGCACTCCCTCAGTACTGACCCTCTGACAGTACGGCACTCCCTCAGTACTGACCCTCTGACAGTGCGGCACTCCCTCAGTACTGACCCTCTGACAGTACGGCACTCCCTCAGTACTGACCCTCTGACAGTGTGGCACTCCCTCAGTACTGACCCTCTGACAGTGCGGCACTCCCTCAGTACTGACCCTCTGACAGTGCGGCACTCCCTCAGTACTGACCCTCTGACAGTGCGGCACTCCCTCAGTACTGACCCTCTGACAGTGCGGCACTCCCTCAGTACTGACCCTCTGACAGTGCGGCACTCCCTCGGCACTGACTCTGCGACAGTGCAGCACTCTCTCAGTACAGACCCTCTGACAGTGCGGCACTCCCTCAGTACTGACCCTCTGACAGTGCGGCACTCCCTCAGTACTGACCCTCTGACAGTGCGGTGCTCCCTCAGTACTGACCCTCTGACAGTGCGGCACTCCCTCAGTACTGACCCTCTGACAGTGCGGCACTCCCTCAGTACTGACCCTCTGACAGTGCAGCACTCCCTCAGTACTGACCCTCTGACAGTGCAGGACTCCCTCAGTACTGACCCTCTGACAGTGCGGCACTCCCTCAGTACTGACCCTCTGACAGTGCGGCACTCCCTCAGTACTGACCCTCTGACAGTGCGGCACTCCCTCAGTACTGACCCTCTGACAGTGCGGCACTCCCTCGGGACTGACTCTGCGACAGTGCAGTGCTCCCTCTGTGCCAACTGTCTATTCACTGGAACGATGTAGAATGATGTTCTAATACTCAACCTACTTGTCCCCGGAGTTGTGTTTGAGGAGCTGCAGAGGTTGCAGGATGGGGTGTGTGGGAATACATTGCAGATCCCACAGTGCAGGCACTTGTCAAGGTCGGAGTTCCACACTTGCCCAAGGGGACAGCCCATTGCTGTGGGTCAAACAGACATCGTTAGAAATGCGCTAATGTTTCCAGAGTTTGGGTTGGAGAGGGGAGGGTTGAGGACATCCATTAAGAACTCATGGGGTCAGGGGAATGCAGGCCGAGGAGCTGACACACAAATGGGAAGAGGAGTTAGGAGGAAAGTTAGAGTATGGTCTATGGGCGGACACGTTGAGTAAAGTCAACGCATCCACATCATGTGCCAGGCTCAGTCTGATACAATATAAGGTCGTTCACCGGACCCACATGACAGTGGCCCTGATGAGCAGGTTCTTTGGGGTAGAAGACAGGTGTGCGAGGTATGTGCACCAGCGAACCATGTCCACATGTTCTGGGCATGCCCGAAGCTTAGGGGATTCTGGCTGGGGTTTGTGGATGTCATGTCCAAAGTATTGAAAACAAGGGTGGCAATAACAAGGGACATGAGAAGTCTTTGGCAGGTAGGATCAAGGAAAACCCAAAAGCTTTCTATAGGTATGTCAGGAATAAAAGAATGACTAGGGTAAGAGTAGGGCCAGTCAAGGACAGTGGTGGGAAGTTGTGTGTGGAGGCTGAGGAGATAAGCGAGATACTAAATGAATACTTTTCGTCAGTATTCACTCAAGAAAAAGATAATATTGAGGAGGAGAATGCTGAGACCCAGGCTATTAGAATAGATGGCATTGAGGTGCGTAGGGAAGAAGTGTTGGCAATTCTATACAAGGTGAAAATAGATAAGTCCCCGGGGCCGGATGGGATTTATCCTAGGATTCTCTGGGAAGCCAGGGAAGAGATTGCTGAGCCTTTGGCTTTGATTTTTAGGTCATCATTGGCTACAGGAATAGTGCCAGAGGACTGGAGGATAGCAAATTTGGTCCCTTTGTTCAAGAAGGGGAGTAGAGATAACCCCGGTAACTATAGGCCGGTGAGCCTCACGTCTGTGGTGGGTAAAGTCTTGGAGAGGATTATAAAAGATACGATTTATAATCATCTAGATAGGAATAATATGATTAGGGATAGTCAGCATGGTTTTGTGAAGGGTAGGTCATGCCTCACAAACCTTATCGAGTTCTTTGAGAAGGTGACTGAACAGGTAGACGAGGGTAGAGCAGTTGATGTGGTGTATATGGATTTCAGTAAAGCGTTTGATAAGGTTCCCCACGGTCGGCTATTGCAGAAAATACGGAGGCTGGGGATTGAGGGTGATTTAGAGATGTGGATCAGAAATTGGCTAGTTGAAAGAAGACAGAGAGTGGTAGTTGATGGGAAATGTTCAGAATGGAGTTCAGTTACGAGTGGTGTACCACAAGGATCTGTTCTGGGGCCGTTGCTGTTTGTCATTTTTATAAATGACCTAGAGGAGGGCGCAAAAGGATGGGTGAGTAAATTTGCAGACGACACTAAAGTCGGTGGAGTTGTAGACAGTGCGGAAGGATGTTGCAGGTTACAGAGGGACATAGATAAGCTGCAGAGCTGGGCTGAGAGGTGGCAAATGGAGTTTAATGTGGAGAAGTGTGAGGTGATTCACTTTGGAAAGAATAACAGGAATGCGGAATATTTGGCTAATGGTAAAATTCTTGGTAGTGTGGATGAGCAGAGGGATCTCGGTGTCCATGTACATAGATCCCTGAAAGTTGCCACCCAGGTTGATAGGGTTGTGAAGAAGGCCTATGGTGTGTTGGCCTTTATTGGTAGAGGGATTGAGTTCCGGAGCCATGAGGTCATGATGCAGCTGTACCAAACTCTGGTACGGCCGCATTTGGAGTATTGCGTACAGTTCTGGTCGCCTCATTATAGGAAGGACGTGGAAGCTTTGGAACGGGTGCAGAGGAGATTTACCAGGATGTTGCCTGGTATGGAGGGAAAATCTTATGAGGAAAGGCTGATGGACTTGAGGTTGTTTTCGTTAGAGAGAAGAAGGTTAAGAGGTGACTTAATAGAGGCATACAAAATGATCAGAGGGTTAGATAGGGTGGACAGCGAGAGCCTTCTCCCGCGGATGGAGGTGGCTAGCACGAGGGGACATAGCCTTAAATTGAGGGGTAATAGATATAGGACAGAGGTCAGAGGTGGGTTTTTTACGCAAAGAGTGGTGAGGCCGTGGAATGCCCTACCTGCAACAGTAGTGAACTCGCCAACATTGAGGGCATTTAAAAATTTATTGGACAAGCATATGGATGATAAGGGCATAGTGTAGGTTAGATGGCCTTTAGTTTTTTTTTCTCCATGTCGGTGCAACATCGAGGGCCGAAGGGCCTGTACTGCGCTGTATCATTCTATGTTCTATGTTCTATAATAAGTCCAGAGGTGGCGGTTTTCGGAATGTCGGATGACCCGGGAATCCAGGAGGAGAAATAGGCAGATGTTCTGGCCTTTGCTTCCCTGGTAGCCCGGAGACGGATACTATTTGCTTGGAGGGATTCAAAGCCCCCGAAGTTGGAGACCTGGCTATCGGACATGGCTAACTTTCTCTGTTTGGAGAAAATCAAGTTCGCCCTGAGAGGGTCAATGTTAGGGTTCACCCGGAGGTGGCAACTGTTCGTCGAGTTAGGGTGGCATGGTAGCACAGTGGTTAGCACTGTTGCTTCACAGCTCCAGGGTTCGATTCCTGGCTTGGGTCACTGTCTGTGTGGAGTCTGCACGTCCTCCCCGTGTGTGCGTGGGTTTCCTCCGGGTGCTCCGGTTTCCTCCCACAGTCCAAAGATGTGCGGGTTAGGGGGATTGGCCGTGCTAAATTGACAGTGTCCAAAAATGTTGGGTGGGGTTACTGGGTTACGGGGATGGGGTAAAGGTTCAGTTTGGGTGCTCTTTCCAAGGGCCAGTACAGACCCGATGGACGAATGGTCTCCTTCTGTAAATTCTATCATTCTATGACTTTTTTTAGACAAAATTAACTGTCAGCAGCGAGAGAGGGGGGATAGTTTTGATTAGTGTGTAAGAAAGGTGGGACCTGGGAGGGAGGAAGACGGCCTTTGCACGTTGTTTATATTTGTATGTACACTGCTTCTTCTGTTATTGTTACAAAATCACAAATGCCTCAATAAAATATTTTATTAAAAAAAAGAAAAAGAAAGGAAATGTGCGAATGTGCCTTTAACACAGTGGGCGGCACTCTCTGTGCCATCATCCCCGTGTTCCAGCCTGGCACGTGCCGGCCAGCAATGGGATTCATCCATCCCCAGCGCTGGTCAATGGCGTTTCTCATTGAGCCACCCGTACACTGTCAGGAAAATCGCGGGCATGGGAGCGTTGCTGGCGAAGCGGAGAATCCCACCTAGGGAAAATCCCGCAGTGTATTGTGTTCCCGGTACCGACTATTACCAGCCGACCGACCTTCGCGAACCACAGCAGCCAACCATCACGGCCCATGGCAGGTGACATTCACGACCCACGCCGGCCAACCTTCGTGACCCACGCCGGCCAATCTTCGTGACCCACGGAAGGCGACATTCGCGACCCACGCCGGCCAACCTTCACGACCCATGGAAGGCGACATTCACGACCCACGCCGGCCAACCTTGCGACCCACGCTGGCCGACCTTCGCGACCCACGCCGGCCAATCTTCGTTACCCACGCCGGCCAATCTTCGTGACCCACGCCCGCCAATCTTCGCGACCCACGCCAGCCAATCTTCGCGACCCACGGAAGGCGACATTCACGACCCACGCCGGCCAACCTTCGCGACCCACGCCCGCCAATCTTCGCGACCCACGGAAGGCGACATTCACGACCCACGCCGGCCAACCTTCACGACCCACGCCAGCCAACCTTCGCGACCCACGCCCGCCC